>NC_055978.1:7018690-7021190 GCF_018492685.1 Alosa sapidissima | reverse complement strand
TCTGCTGCAGCAAATGAAACAGGAGCTCTCCGATTCGTCTGGTTCCCAGGGTCAGAGTCGCACATATACTGGGGGGTCTGAAACAACTTGGGGTCACCCCAAAACAGGGAGACCCCAACTCTCTTTCAGCCCTTCTATTGTGAGGCTACTGTACGTCCATATGGCCTGTTGTTTATACTATGGCTGCCCCAACTGTACACTGTGCTCTAGACCAATCTCTAGCCCTTATCCCGCCTGGTGACCTCCACACCCCCCCAACACCCCTCTTTGTCTGGGGTGCCCATGGCTGATGCCAGCCCTATAGAAAATATCCTCCATCATCTTCCGATTAGTTACGAGCTATTGACTCTCAATGCAGCCAGCGCATAAGGCTGAGAGGACGTACGCGTCAGTCTGGTGAATATATATGCATGTACACACACAGAGACAGAGATAGACACACACACACACACACACACACACACACATACACATACATACCACATACCACATACACACACACAGCAGTCATAGCGCAATACAAATTGACAGTAAGAGTATTTGGCGGAAATGTTACACACCACCACACACATAAGCATACATTGCCAAGGGCATCCACCAATATGCTGTCACTCTTCGTTTCTGGTGGCGTATCCAACACTAACAGACACCCAGGGGGGTTGTAAGGGACGTATATGTCCCTGGGGGGTCAAACTGTGTTTGGCCCAGCGTGTGTGTGTGTGTGTGTGTACGTCTGTGTATACAGTATGTGTCTGCGTATGCATGTGTGTGTGTGTGTATGTGTGTGAGTGTGTGCATAAGGGGAAGTTTGGAGGGGTGTAGAGCAGGGGTGCTGTTCTAATTCCATGGCCCACACCAGTGTGGGATTAGAGGGCCTCTCACTCAGAACACGGGACACAATTAACCCCGTTTGCTTGATTGACTGGGAGCAGCTCCAGAGGCCTTTGTATGGCCAGTCAGCTCTCGACCACGCCGGGCTCGTTAAAGACGCCCAGGCAGCGTGGCCCCCCGCTGCCGTGCACACACACACTCACACACACACACACAGGCACGCACGTACGCACACACACACTCTCACATACACACACAGACACACTCTCCCTCTCTCTCTCTCTCTGTCTCTCTCTCTCACACACACACACACACACACACACACACACACACACACACACACACACACACACTAACCTCCTGTACAGTTTGTATATTTTTTTCATTCCATATGCCCTGCATGCCCTGCTTCTTAATGATTGCTAAGCAGAGACGCCTCGGGATCAAGCGAGATTATTGTCAGCGCTTTAATGGTCTGTTGTTTGTGGTGGGATAATTGCAGTTTGAGAAACGAGGACATTAAGGGAAATGATGTCATAATATTGTTCTTTGGCTCTGGTTCTGTTTGCATTGTGACGTCATAGACACAGCAGGGTTCTGTAAACGCTCTTGGCACGGTGAGATATCGTGGGAGACAGCGCATTCACACACATCGTGCGGACTAACTCCGCAAGTGAGCTCAAGTATAGGCAAGGCTGTTTGGCTTTGCATAGAACCTATGACAAACAGTGGATTACGTGAAGAACTATAGATCAAAGATCGTATGCTATCCATGAGAGAATGTGAAAGTGAGGCTTTTCAAAACTCGATGATTGACTAATGGTGAGTGTAAGTGAAGTTCACACACACGCACACACACGCACACACACACACACACACACACACACACCGACACCCACACACAGACCATTTCAAAAACATCAAACGTTTCAAAATGAAAACATTGTATATTTAGTGATGAAAGTAAGATGCATGGTATGTGCAAGACTACAATATACAGTACAGATACATTTTCATCCATTAGGCTTAAAACAAGGAAGGTTATGCACCCCGAAGATTAACAGTAAGCCATACATCAAGAATGACATCTGGCTGAACTGGAGTGACTGGATATACACGCACTTGACATTACTTATTTGAAATGTTAATAAACTTCAGGGAATGACCCATTTCTCATTCACTGGATTGAGCTACCTTTTTCTGTAACAACAATTACCACCAACATCGTAGTGTGGCAATAAAGTCTGTCTGTCTGTCTGTCTGTCTATCTATCTATCTATCTATCTATCTATCTATCTATCTATCTATCTATCTATTTATCTATCTATCTATCTGTCTATCTGGCTGTCTGTCTGTCTATGTCCCTGTGCATTATTGCACTGATATAATATGGTCTGATGTGTTGTATGGCCACTGTAGTACTGCATGTCTACAACCTTTCTGTCAGGGATGTACAGGCTCCTTTCCAAAAACATGAATGTGGAACTAGTCTCTCTCTCCCTCTCTCTCTCTGACCCTGGGCGAGATGAATCTGTCTCTGTGAATTTGTCTTTTTCATCTGTCCTTTTCTCTCTCTGGGATGCAGGTGCACCCTTCCAGACATGTTTGGCTGTCCTCAGCAGTGGTCTTGGAGTGGAGAGCAAGCCACAGAGAGAGAGAGAGAGAGAGA
>NC_055978.1:6996190-7013690 GCF_018492685.1 Alosa sapidissima | reverse complement strand
CTCATTGAAACAGCTTTTGGCATGAGATTTGCTGCAAAGTTTGCTTATTTTCAGCCAAGAGCAATTCAGCATGTTGAAAGCAAGACTGTGACATGATAAATTCAAATAGATGGATGCAAATGATATACATCATGCATACCTTACCCATGCAACACTACAAAACACAACGCAAGACGTTACAAAGAAAGGAAACACATTACATAGCACACAACCCACGGAATCATACGACTACTCTCCCCTACTTTAGACTATATTACCCTCTCTCTCTTTCTCTGACTGAGCTTGGGTGAGTCAGGTTTCATGGCTTATTAGGCAGGCTGGGTGTGACTTCACTCACTCTCTCCACTTCTTCTTAAAATGGCTCTGGGGAACAGGAGCACCTTCCACATGATTGACAAGTCCGCCAGCTTTGTGACATCAGCATTTAGAGTTCACTCGAAAAGCTATATGACATCATAATTAAGAATTCTGTAGTTCAAAGCAAAGATTCTAGAGCGGAGCGTAGAGCTCTAGAATCTTTGGTTTAAAGAAAGTTCAGAATAGGAACACAGCCTCAAGCCTTCCGAGGCTTCCGAGCCATTGACTTGCATTGTATTTACAGACACTAGCTGGTTTGCGTGCTGATTTAAGTGGATATCTGGGCAACATTGGACATTATGTCCAAACTTTGTTTCTTCACATTCTGTTGATTTTTCTAGGTCAGTTTTAAATCTTTTAAAATAATAATAAAAAAATGTCACACAGCACGTTGGCACGAGTCCATAAAACATATACAAATACCAATATGAAGATCATTCATAATTAATGTCCTAATAAATAAATAATAAATTATGCAGAAACTCATGTGAAACAAATTGATGAATGTAAATACAGCGGTTATGTAATGTTGCCATTTATGAAGAGAATGAGGTGGATAAGGAGATTAATTCATTAATTAATTATGCATGTGATGTTCCCATGGATGTCCTAATCTGACTGTTGCAAAACACTCACCATGTATACAAAGAGTAGGTCAGACTGAGTGGAGTATAGGGGTCATCACCATGGAGATGGCTGGGGTGGAGGGGGTGGAGGGGGGGGGGGGGTGTTCTCTTGAGGTCAGGATTCTAAGTTTGGGTAGACGCCTTTTGTTCATTTTGTTCACTTTCCCCATCATGTGCACACACACACACACACACACACACACACACACACACACACACACACACACACACACACACACACACACACACACACACATGTACCTATGGAGGCACACATATACTTCCATTGTCATTTTATCATGCACTGGATACAATCCCAAATGAAATACTGCTTTGTATGTGTGTACTGTATTTGTGTGTGTGTGTGTGTGTGAGAGTGTGTGTGTGTGTGTGTGTGTGTGTGTGTGTGTGTGTGTGTGTGTGTGTGTGTGTGTGTTGGGTCGTGGCTCTCCCCCTGTGACAGGACCTCTGTGAGATCCCAGGGTCAGAAGTCTTAATCTGGGCCTTTCTCTGCGATTCAGGGATTAGCTACGCACGGCTGGGAAAGAGAGGCTCAGACACACACACACACACACACACACACACACACACACATACACACACACACACATAAGCACACACACACACACACACACACATACACATACAGGTCAGGCGGTCAGACAGCAAAGAGAAAGGGAGGAAGGGGATGTAGGGGTAGAGAGAAGGAGAGAGTGTGAGAGAGAGGAGTTTACTACTCCTTGTTAATTCATTCACCCCTTCAGAGAGAGAAGGAGAAAGAGAGAAAAAGAGGGAGAGTGAACCAGAACGACAAAGCTGTCTGCATCTTCCTGCCACAATGATCATTTAGCCACTCAGATTAAGTGCACACACAGACACACACACACAGTGTGTGAGAGACAAATCTAGACATATAAACACACATACATGCCGAGCTCATTTTTAGACGGTGATTCATGACATGTTTAGATGTCTATCTAATAGCCATGCTGCTCCGTAGAATACTCAGCTGTTTCATGCCCCACTAAATGCAACCTTACTTGTGGACAGCTGGCTGATGAGAGAGAGAGAGAGAGAGAGAGAGAAAGAGAGAGAGAGAAACAAAGGAAGATCAAGATAAAAGAAAGTGTGAGAAAAAGAAAGTTGGAAAGGCAGAATATCTTTTCTTTTTTCCAGATAAGTTATTTTTCTTTCTCCGTCATGTTCAGTTAAATCTAATAATTAGGAACCCAGTTGAGACTGGGACTGGACACTGTGTTTATTCTTTTCTTCCACTCCCTTCACTTCATCTTTTCTTCTGCCCTGTCTTATCGGTTCTCCTCGCTTCTCCTCTCTTCTACCCTTTACTTAGCCTGGCTAACACCAGACCAATTCTCAACTCTCAAAACACTTTCACTTTCCAAAGGGTGTATCCAGCCATGAAATTAAACTTAACCTGTTGAGGAGTGAATTCTTTAAGACAATGCCGTTCCCCAGAGAGTGAATTATTTTCCTGGCTCCTTCTATAGTTTCAGTGTTCTTAAAATTGTTTAATGGCAGAAAAGTCCCTGAGGGTAATTGTTGCGTCACCTTTTTCGAAAATGTTCTAATCACATATTTGTGATCGTACTCCCAGGGGCCCAGCTGCATCTGATCACATATTTGTGACCGTAGGTTAACAGGTTAAGTTGGCATATTAAACTCTTACTGAATCCTTTCCCAAGTCCAGCCAACACTCTCCTCTCTTCATACTCTCTCTCCCTCTCTTCTCTTCCACCTTCTTCTACTGTCATCTGTTCTTCCTCTCTTCTCCATTCATCCTTTTTTTCCTCTCCTCTCTTTTCCCACTCTTGCTCTCTTCCTTTTCACCCTTCCTCTGTGTCCTCTCTTCTCCTCCTTCGTCCCCCTCTTTTCCTCCCCCTCTACCTCTCTCTCCTCTCTAGTCAGGGCCCTGAAAAGTGATATGCCATTGATCTGAGAAAGGGAAGGATGGAGTTAGGGAGGGAGGGAGAGGAGGAGAGGAAGAAAGGAGAGGAGGAGAGGAATAAAGAGCCTGTGCTTTTAGACAGGCAGAGTCCGGAGCAGTGTTCATGTTCTCTGAAAATCAGTTACATGTGTCCGCCATTTGTGTCTGTAATTATTTTGTGATCCGCTATGCAAATTTCAGATATTGAATTTCATTCGTGCCGAATGGCAACGCACTGTACTCTAATGTTTTTTTTAAACTGTCCTAAAATTGTGAGAATTGTTCTAAAACTTACTGTTTACCATGTTGTTAGTCGCTTTGGTTAAAAAGCGTCAGCCAAATGTAATGTAATGTAATGTAATGTAATGTACAACAACTTTATTTATTTAATAAACATTGGCTAATGAAAGGGTTTGTGTGTGTGTGTGTGTGTGTGTGTGTGTGTGTGTGTGTGTGTGTGTGTGTGTGTGTGTACGTCTATGTCTGTGTGTATGTGCATGTGTGAGTGTCTGTACATTACATGGGTTAGTGGTATTTTCTAAAATGCAATTTCACGCACTGATTAGATCTATATACCAAAGTAAACACAATATGGTTCAGCAACTCAAAACACTGCGCTCAGGTGCTGAGTTCAACTGTTCACGCCCTCATCACAAAGTCTGAACTTTAGTCCTTGTCTCATTGGCGGATTTCGATAAGGCTGTGTGCGATCATAACAGTTCACAACAAGCCCTCGTCATGCTCCCTCTAGCTCCACGGACTGCAAGGAGAAAAGATAACAATGTGATCAGATGCACAGTTGTGTCTAGCCTCGAAGTTCTGAGAGTCTATGGGACACGTGATAGGATTTGATGTACTAGAGACATAGAGAGAGAGAAAGAGAGAGGGTGAGAGAGAGAGAGAGAGAAAGAGAGAGAGGGTGAGAGAAAGAGAGAGAGAGAGAGAGAAAGGAGGAAGCACAAAAACAGAGTTCTTCAACTCTTACTGTTGTACTGGAGATTTGTCAATCTATGCTGAAGGGAGTCTATGTAAACTGGCATGTTTATGCAGTCGCACAGAATTGAGCTGAGACTAAGTGTGTGTCTGTGTGTGTGTGTGTGTGTGTGTGTGTGTGTGTGTGTGTGTGTGTGTGTGTGTGTGTGTGTGTGTGTGTGAGAGAGAGAGAGAGAGAGAGAGAGAGAGAGAGAGAGAGAGAGAGAGAGAATGACAGAGGATGAAACAAAAGGGAGAATGACAGGATGGAAAGAAAGACACAGAGAGAGAATAGACAGGGGATGAAATGAAAGACAGAGAGAGAGCGAGAGGGAATATACAGTAATAGACAGAGAGAGAGAGAGAGAGAGAGAGAGAGAGAGAGAGAGAGAGAGAGAGAGAGAGAGAGAGAGAGAGAGAAAGGGAATATAATAGACAGAGAGAGATGTGTGATCTGGTTCTGTTCTCTGCCCATATGTGCACATGTGTTTCATTAGCACTGCTGTCGGACTGTAAATACCGAGGCCAGGAGATCCAGAGGAAACACTATCCCACAGGGACGGAGAGAGAGAGAGAGAGGGAAAGAGAGAGGGAAAGATAGAGGGGGAGAGAGAAAGAGAGAGTCAGACAGAGGGGAAAGGAGAGAGAGATAGATAGATAGAGAGAGGGAGGGAGAGAGAGAACAAGAATCAGAGAAAGAAACAGTAGAAGGACAACAAGGACCGAATGAAAACTAGAACAAGAAGAAAGAAAGAGAGAAAGGGAGAGAGAGGGAGATAAGAGTAAGGAAAAGAAAGAATGAGACTGAAAACAAAGAGCAAAGACTACAGCAAGAGAGAGAAAGGAGGAGTGAAACAAAAAAGGAAAGTGTGTGTGTGTGTGTGTGTGTGTGTGGGGAGGGGTCAAGTAATCCTCACTTCTTTCTCTCTCTCTCATCCATCCCGTTCCCCTCCTCCTCCTCCTCCTCCTCTCCTGACATGGTGATCGTGTCTTTAATGGGGATTTTGGATGGGATCCGAGAGGCGCTCTGCTGGAGGAGGCTTTTTTATGCACTCAAAGGAGGAGTGCAGAGGAGAAGGCAAGCTGCACATGTGGCTCAGGTCTCTATCATGTCAGGGACAGTGTAGGGGAAAAGTATATAAGTATATATACTCTTTTGATCCCAAGGATTCTCTGAAACATCTTTTTAATGTGTGTGTGTGTGTGTGTGTGTGTGTGTGTGTGTGTGTGTGTGTGTGTGTGTGTGTGTGTGTGTGTGTGTGTGTGTGTGTGTGTGTGTGTGTGTGGAGCGCTTGGAAAAGATGTTGGGGGAATGTAGACAATCTCTCAACTCTCAACAAGTATACAAGGAAGTCACAAAACATCCCGAATACAGAGGTTAACTTGAAGACAAAAACAGACTGTAACTAAAACATAATACCTGCCTGTTAAATTGGCGGTTAGCTTGTGAAATGTATACCGAATCCGCCTATGCCCCATCAACATGGCAATCACAATTAGGATAGAACATGGGGGGTCCCTGTGACCTTTGCCCCCGCAGACTCAGGATGCACCCTTAACCCTCACCCACTACATAGGGTTGGGTTACCGCGGAGACGCCCCCAGGAGTCCCCCCACCCCACGCCACCTCACCCAGTGCTAGGTCAGGCCACCGTACCTGCAGACAAGAGGGAAGTGATGTCGTCGACAGGCTCAGTATCTGGGATTATGTTTAGGCAACCCGGGGTCGAAGGTCAAAGAAGGTCGAGGAGGTAGGAGCTCTGTGCCATGTTAATTTCATGGACAGCTCTCAACTGCACTCAAATGATTCCGGTCATCTCAATTTGACTTAAGAAACATCTCTCTCTCTCTCTCTCTCATTCTCATGAAGTCATTTGAAACCACATGTAAAACTAGCAACTTCAAGTTGGAAACAATGACTTTTGAAGTTGGAAACATTACTATTGGCCGTTTCAAGAGAGTTCCATTATCACCATCATAGTTGTTCCCACAAGGCTTCCGTTTTAACATTCCATATGTCATCTTAATGAAGCGGAAGTAGATTGGGAACAAAATAGAATGTTCAAGCTTTGTTTTAGTTTTTCTTGTTGAAAGGGTCTATGCATAAATTTTAACATTCTTTCAGATGCAAATCAACAGAAAAAGCTAAAGTTACACGATAGTTTGAAATGACCCTTGAAGTGACCCTTGTTTGAAATGATCACCAACACTCATCATTTGAAGGGGTGTGCATAACTGTTGGGTTAGGTCAGGTCAAGCTGGCATAATAAATATATCTCAAACAATGTCAACTTGACATTAAAAATGACATTTAAAAAAAAAAACAAATGACAAATGACACTTAATGACAACAGTCATAAACATTCACAAAGGCTCCTTCATGTTCATGACAGGTGTCATGTCATGTTATGACAGTGTCACATCAGTTTTATGCACACCTCTTCAAATAAAGAGTAAGTGTAGTGGGTCACCCAATTGTTTTGCTTCCCAATAATGAGTTAAACATATTTAGTGGTGATGTTTAGCAGTGATGTAATCATCTCTTGTTCTCGTGCTTGTGCTTTATAGAGCTGTGTTGGTGTAATTGCTGTGGCGGGTCTGGTTTGCATTTAAGGGCCTGAGCTTAACAACCGCCTGTGCCGTCATATCATGGACTCTGCTAGCGTTCCTTAGTGATGATCAGTGGGTAGCACTTTATGGTAAGGTACATGAATTATCATGAATTCACGCATGAATTAATTTATGATTTATGCATTGCTTGTGATTTCTTAAGCATGATCATGATAATTTATTTTTCTGTGGTCATCGCCGCTCAAATTCTGATTTGAACTCAACTTTGCCATTAAACTTTGCCTCTAAACACATGCCACAGACATGATGAACTCATGAGCAATTAACCTCAAATTAATGCAATCATGGTGATCAAGCTTAAGAAATCATAAATTATAACAATGCACCCATCATACCTAATGTTTTAGTTGGTGTGTTGTTCATGCATGAGGTCATGAATGAAAGACTATGAACTCCTGATGATTCATAAGATATAAAGGAATAAGGTAATACATAAATCATGAATTAATTCATGCATGAATCTATCTATCTATCTATCTATCTATCTATCTATCTATCTACATTATAGGTGCAGTCTTTGAACCTGGTAAAAAATGAGACAACAAACCCTGAGTGTTTTTGAGTGCACACATTGAGCAGATAGACAGCTAGAGAAGTGGGGAGAAAAATTAGCTACACTTGAAAAAAAAAGTGTAATAGAAGACGATTATATAAATAAATGGGGTTGGCAGAGGGTTTGTAGTTTTTTGTTGTTGATGTTGTTTTGGGATGAGGGCACCCCCTTCAGACACGCATCACTCTGACTGAATCTGACAGCTCATGAGATTCATAACTGAAGTGACAGAAGGACTCATGGCGACTGCTTTAAGGAAAAAAACAAAAAGGTGAAAAACCTCCTCTGACTTGAACTTCACTGAACTTGAACAAAGCCCAGTCTTGAACAAAGACCTCACTGGGCTGACGGAACCTCAACTGACTCAAACAGAGACGTCACTGGGTCGATGGAACCTCCTCTGGTTCGAACAGAGACCTCACTAAGCTGATATAACCTCCTCTGACTCAAAGAGACCTCACTGGGTCGACGGAACCTCCTATCCAGAACCTATCCAGATTAGGGCTGAATCTGGGCCAGATTGCATCCTCTATCCATCTATTCAGTTCAATTAGTAAGTTGCTTTATTAGACCGACTATTTAGATACAGTATTTTTAAGCTTTTATTAAGAACATCAGAGTAATAAAGTACAAATACTAAAATACTTTCTTACAATAAAATGGAGCTCTCTCTCTCTCTCTCTCATCCTCTTTAAGGGTGACTGCATGTAATTTATTTGATAAATGGGACAGTGTTTTGAGGCTGGTCCTGGTTCTTTTGTGGAAATATCATTTGGTGTTTGAAGTGTATTTAAGTTCAAATGTCACATGATGAAACTACAGCAGATGTGTGATGAAGACCATGAATGTCATAGAGCATACATCTGAAACCTCATCATCAATGGGAAGATGCATTTAGTCAGAATGGGTCTGCACTGGACGCAAAACATAATGAGACACTTCTGTTGTATTCAATAACAGTGGGGCTCACCAGCAGAAAGAATGACTCATTAGAATAACTAGAATAGCAATGTGCTTGGACAAATATAGCCAAGCTTTGCTACTTAGTAGAATTCTAGTCTAAGGTTGATATTATTCACACACACACAGACACACACACACACACACACACACACACACACACACACACACACACACACACACTCAAAAAACACAGTTAACATAATTCATACATATTTAGGAGTCTATTGTGTCTAACAACTCATAACATAGCAACTGCTGCTTGTGCTCAGCACAGAAGGCCTACTGTTGTGCACTCACATAAATGCAATCTGACACACACACACACACACATACACATACACACACACACACACACACACACACACACACACACACACACACACACACACACACTCACTCACTCACTCACTCTCAGGTGATATAGAGGTCAGAGATTAGCCTACTTTGTTTCAGGTCTGACTACGCATGCTGTATGTGTCTGTGTGCATCTCTGTCTGTGTGTACTTGTGTGTGCGTGTGTGTGTGTGTGTGTGTGTGTGTGTGTGTGTGTGTGTGTGTGTGTGTGTGTGTGTGTGTGTGTGTGTGTGTGTGTGTGTGTGTGATCTGCCCCTACAGTACGTGTGCATTTCTATCTCTGACCTAGATCCCCCCTCACCAGGCCGATAGGACAGAAACGTGTGTGTGTGTGTGTGTGATCTGGCCCCCACACACCAGGCCGATAGGACAGAAATGTGCCTTTGGCCCGCTCCACCGAATCATCACATTCCTGCTAAACAAACAATCGCAACGCTGTGCGACGCCACTGTCAAGGCAAAAGAGTATCAGCATAACAAGAGTCTGGATACACCATCAACACAGAAAGAAGTCACACTACTTCATGTCTCTTCAATGACTGAATTCAATCTAATAATCTCTCTCTCTTTCTCTGTCTCTCTCTCTCTCTTTCTCTCTCTCTCCCTCTCTCTCTCTTTTTTTTCTCAGAGAGACATTGTATGCGGAACATGGGAAGCTGTCAGAGCTTGTCAACCTAAACATGTTTTTGTTTCCAGATTGTCGCAATAACCCGCTCAACTGTCGCATTGGAGAAACGTGGTTTCACAATGTTGATCTGTGCATCGCGGGGTTGGATGACTTTCATCACAATGCCAACAGTGATAAAGTCAGATAGAGAGAGAGAGAAAGAGAGAGAGAGAGAGAGAAAGGTTTACTACGCATTGTTACTATTCACCCCTTCACATGATTATCCTTGTTAAAAATACAATAAACACATTTTTGACCATAAAAGGAAATGCGTATGGAGTTAAACTCCTGTACTTCGTACTTTCAAAACCCACGTGCCCATCACCCCATGAGAGACACCTGGAGAAGCACAGGAAGTATAAGCACAAGGACTCTCCCTATTTATGTCTTTCTATACACATTTTCAATAGGTTAGCATTAGCATACCTATCTACTCTGAATCTCCAATATTGTCCTGTTGTATTGTCCAGAATATTCAGCAAATTGCTATTTGATATGCCAATAAAACTTGGAGAGAGGAAGTGATATATATAATCATATATATATATATATATATATATATAGAGAGAGAGAGAGAGAGAGAGAGAGAGAGAGAGAGAGATGGAGAGAGAGAGAGAGAGATCATATTTCAACCTCTCTCCATTATATTAATACCGCTTATGGCCTCCCACGGTGTAGCCTAGCTAGCGGCCCCACACACAGAAGCTCCAGTCTCTTTGGAGAAGCGCTACAGACTCTAAACACAGTATGGCCATTGTCAGTCAGTCTGTCAGTCAGGCCCAGGTCGTATGTGTGTGTGGGCCCAGCGTCTGCTGCAGAGCACAAAGCCCTGCATTACAGTACATGCCCTTACACAAGTGTGCACGTGCGCACACACACACACACACACACACACACACACACACACACACACACACACACACACACACACACACACACACACACAGAGACGTGTGAACAAGAGGCACTCTATTAGCACAGGAGAGGTCATGGAATGTGTGTGTGTGTTTGTGTGTGTGTGTGTGTGTGTGTGTGTATAGTATACTGTATTGTGTAAGTGAAAAAACAAGAAACAGAGAGAGGCAAGCCTATCCCTCATCCCCATCTTGTTTTCTCTCTCTCTCCCACCCTCCATCTCTTTCTCCCTCTCTCATTCCCTTCTTCCATCTCCCTCCATCTCTCTCTCTCTCTGCACTGAGGAGCTGGTGTGGCCATTATGTGTGATTTGTAGATAGGGGCCTTTGTGGAAGCGTTCTGCTGGTGAATGGGCAGTCATGCTGAGATGACACCGGCCATTAACTCCTCAACCGAGAGCAATTAGCCCGTTACGAGGGGCATCAGCCCTCTCTCTCTCTCTCTTTCTGTCATTGTTCCAGCCCCCCCCCCCTTTGAACTCTCCCTCTCTCTCTCCCTCTCTTTCTCTCTCCATCTCACTGCTCCAGTTGTCTCTCTCATTCTTTCCCTGCTCGAGCCCTTTTACTCCCCAGCTCTCTCATTCTTGTCTGCCTCTCTGGTCCTTGGACTGCTCACACGCTTCCCATAGCCAGCACAGAGGGATGCCAAACGCCTCTCCCTCTCATCTCCTCCTTTCTTTTCTCTCTCTCTCTTTATCTGAATAACGCTCTCTCAGATTGCATTTTACTTGGTCACAAACAGTTTCTCTCTCTCCCCTCTCAGTCAATTCAATTCAATTCAATTCATGAAAGCTTTATTGGCATGCATGTTTTAGTAACATTATTGCCAAAGCTCAATTACATGTACACAAAAATATAAATAAATGAATGAATGTTTAACAGAACTGGAAATGAAGTAAGACATAAAAGTTAAGCAACAATTATAATAGTTCGTAAGTCCATATATCCCTCTTAGTCTCTCTCATCAGTCTCTTATCCACAATATTACTAGCTCTCTGCATCTCAGGCCAGTGTTTTGCCAGTCTTCTGGTTTCTCTCCTCTATTCCTCTTCTGCAATCCCTCTCTCCCTGACTCTGTCTATTCTCCTCTTCCCTTTCATCTCTCTGCTGTCTGTCTGTGACCTGTGCTGTGTCCACCCTTTTTTTCCTCTCTGTCTCTCAATCTGACTCATTCCCCTCCATGTGGGTCACACATTAAAATGCAATCCTAGACACCTTTAGGGGAGAGGCGACCAAAGTCCATCACTTACCACACACACACACACACACACACACACACACACGCACACACACACACTCTTTTCATCACTGTAAGAATTGCAGGTCCCCAAATTGCCAAGCGGTGCTGTCAGCCAGGAAAAGGTCTGCTCTGGAATACTAAAACAAACTGGCAGCAAGAGAGAGACCAGGAGAGAGAGAGGGGAATGGGGGGGGGGGGGGGGGGGGTAGAATAATTGCCCCTGTGGTGTGAGGGGTGAAAAATGCGGAGAGCTTGGAGGCGTGTCGGTATAGGTCTGCTGAACAAATGCCCCGGAGCAGGGGCAGTAGCGCTGTTGGAGGGGTAATGCACATCGTTGGTGCTCTACCAGAGAGCCGCTATCAGTTTGGGAGATGGAAACGATGATATGGGGCAGCCGTGGCCTACTGGTTAGCGCTTCGGACTTGTAACCAGAGGGTTGCCAGTTCGAACCCGACCAGTAGGCATGGCTGAAGTGCTGAAGTGCACCTAACCCCTCACTGCAGGCAGCTCACTGCGCCGGGATTAGTGTGTGCTTCACCTCACTGTGTGTTCACTGTGTGCTGTGTGTGTTTCACTAATTCACGGATTGGAATAAATGCAGAGACCAAATTTCCCTCACAGGATCAAGAGTACATACTTATACCAGACTCCGAGAAGAAAACGAAGAAGTATCTGTCTCTCTCTGTTTCCCTCCCTCTTTATGCTCCGGTCTGAGTGTTTGAGATTCCTCCTCCTCTTCTCTCTCTCTTTCTCTCTCTTTCTCATCTTCTCTGCCCTTCCCTTTCTCATAGCGTAGCCAAGAGCCAGTAATGGACACAGTTGGCCGTTTAACTTAGGTCCTTATCGTTTGGGGTTTGGGACAATGGTATCTATCTGCAAGAAGAAGGAGAAGTTCGGAATCTCTCCTTGTCTGTTCTCAATCCTCTTTATACTACTCTGCATACATTCACTTCCTGATACTTTCTCTTTCTCTCTCTATCTCTCCCTTTTCCTTCCTCTCCTTTCAGCATTCCACCTTTCTACCCCAGGCCCATACCAGAGACTAGAATGGCTAATGGAGATGGCTGGTGATAGATGAATGACGGGGAGATGAGTTGATGGTATCTCAGCCGAGGCCCCTTTCTCCTCTGGCAAACAGCTACAGTACATCATCATCCGCAGTGTCCACAACAGGTCAGTCTTGTTGTCGGTGACTCAACGTCTGTCCAGACCCATCTCTCTCCCTCCCTCTGTCTGTCTCTCTGTCTCTCTCTTTCTTTCTCTCTCTCTCTCCCCCTCCCTCCCACTGTCTCTACCTCTGGGCTCCATATTAATGTATGTGTGAGTCTCAATCAAACAAAAGAGTGTCATAGCACACTCTGGACTTCTGAGACACAGCTTTTTTTACAACATAATTGTATACTGTCGTTCAGAAGTTTGGGGTCACTTTGACATTTCAATACACTCCATTATAGACAGAATACCAGCTGAGATCAGTTGCATTGTTTGTTTCAGGGCAGCAGTTTTCAGATTACATTATGTGCTTCTATAATTACAAAAGGGTTCTCCAATGTTTTCTCAGTTAGCCTTATTAAATTATATCAGACTAGTAAACAGAATGTGCCTTTGGAACATTGGATGAATGTTTGCTGATAATGGGGCATCTGTATACTTGTAGATATATGTAGATATTGCATTCTATTGCATATCAGCCATTTCTTTCTACAACAGTCATTTACTACCCTAGAAATCTAGACGCGCCCCTAGCGGCAGCAAATTACATTTGCTGCCAGGGCTAGTCTAGCAACTCTCCGTTGGCTTGTGAGCTCCAGAAATCGAAACTTAATCAGGCCTTTGAAATCGTGTATAGAGTCGTTTGGTGGGCTTAACATAATGATTGATGGCAGAGTTGCAACGGTTTGGCTTGAATTCCCTGCTACTTGAAAACAAATATCCTATTGCGTCTTATTGCGTGCAGAGGTAATTTGAAAGACAACTGATTATCCCGCCCCTCGGACTGAGCACTGCGAACGGTGAGTGCCCAGACCCTACATTTTAATGTGGGTCTGGCTCGCCAGGCTAGTCATTTACAACATTAATGATGAAAACAAGGACATTTCTAAGTGGCTCCAAACTTTTGAACGGTAGTGTACGTCCAATTGTCATCAGAAGTCTTGAGTGTACTACAAGACCCTTTTCTGTTTCATTGAAGTTGTGCAGTCAGTACACACCTTAACTAGGTGTGTGTGTTAACTTTTTGTTTACTGTAAGCTTTGTCATGTGGCCCTTTCCCTCCCTCTTCAATTGCATTTCAATTTACAATTTGTTGAACTTCACTGGCGTGGCAACATTGTTTTGCATAGCCAGCACAAAACAATTATACACCGTGTCTGACTACAGAGAACAGCTGAACACAACAAATATGACAAAATGCTTAATATTTATTCATTCTTCCTCTCCTACTCATTCTTCACTCTCTCTCTCACTCCCTTTTCTTTGCTAATATCTGTATTCTCCCCCTCTCTCCACACAGTTGAGAGACTGTAATTGCTTTGGAGGTAGATGGTGCTGTAATCAAAAATTGGAGATGAGTTGATGGTATCTCTGCAGTGGCTGTTAGATTCCAACATCATCAGCAGCACTGTCTGTGTTGTGCTTTACTCTTAACCCAGCTAGCCGTCTCTTTCAGTTTTTGACATTTCAGATGTTTTCACTATTTGACAAATACCCCTGTTTCTCTCTTCCTCTCTCTCTGTTTCTGTAATTCTAAGACACCCCTACTCTCTCTTTCTCTCTCTCATTCTATTCCAAATGTTTCTTATAACGTGGTGTGTTGGGGCTGGGCTCTAAGCTGCTGCAGAGGGGACGGTGTATTCAGCGAGTGTGCTGCTGAGAGAACACACACACACACACATACACACACGCACGCACACACACACACACACACACACACACACACACACACACACACACACACACACACACACACACACACACACACACACAAACAAACATCCACAGACATGCGCACACAGAAGCACATACAGGTACTCATAACAACACCCATGCTTTGTTGAGATGACAGCGGATCGATAATGACTCAAGGGCTCGACCCAACGCAGACTGAGGATCAATGCCCAAAACACAGAGAAAGCTGGATCTGATCTCTCCTCTCTCTCTCTCTCTCTCTCTCTCTCTGCTCCCTCTCTCACTCAAATTCAAAGTTGCTTTATTAGCATCACTGTATGAGAACAGTGTTACCAAAGCCGGTGATGGCAGTAGCATACAGTAACTCCTTTCTCTCTCTCCCTGTTCCCTCTCTCAATCTATCTCTCCATCTCTCCATTTCCTCTTTCTCTCATTCTCTGCTTCCTCCCATCTTGAACAACAGAGCCCTGCTTGTTCAATTAAATGAGAGCTCCTGATGTGCTTCTTTTATTTCCTTACTTTCCATTTAATTTTCATGTCAATCCATCATCGCTTTGAAACTGTTGCACCCGGGAGCCAGAATATCCATCGCCTGCCGAGAGAGACTCTCTCTCTCTCTCTCTCTCTCTCTCTCTCTCTCTCTCTCTCTCTCTCTCTCTCTCTCTCTCTCTCTCTCTCTCTCTCTCTCTCTCCCTCTCTCTCTCTCTCTCTCTCTCTCTCTCTCTATTTTTCTTTTACTCTCTGGGCTAGGTCTTATTTTCTTGGACAAGGGACAGCCACTCGTAACCTCGTCCATCTTGCAGAGGTTGTTTCGCCGGCTCCAACCTGCCTGTCTGCCTGCATGCTGGCGCATTCTGAAAAGAGGGAGAGAGAGAGAGAGAGAGAGGAAGAGAGAGAGAGAGAGAGTGAGAGAGCGAAAGTGCACTGAAAAGTTTTTCATTCCACAAACACTTCGGTGGAGTCGTTGGACGTTTCTCATCCGCTTGTTTGGCTATGAAATGGACCGTTACCACACTACTCTCTCCTGGCTCATTGCTCACACAAGAGAGAGGGCCACCGCTGCCAAACATCAAACCATTTTCACAGGTTTGATTTAAGAAGTGATTCTCATACCTCCAGGAGGACTAGAGCAGAGTTTCGTTAGGTAGTCCACCACAACTCATGCCTGAGGGCATTTTAAATCAATTAGCAGTTTGGTTACAGGACCATAGAGATCCCCATTGTTAAGACAAAACTGCTAAGCCCTGAGGAACTTGTTCAGCTCCACACAGACACAGACCGATTTAAAGGTATGTCTCAGTGAAAGACTACAGTAGTAGAACCTACGGCCAAAATGCACTGTTATCTTTGATTCTGAAAAAGTGATAAAGCACTATCAGTAAATCAGACCATTATATCCAACAACATGGTCTGGCTGTACTAAATGGTGGAGCAGGCGTGCTCAACTGCCTCCTGGCTGGGCTAAAACAATGCATGCTATGTGGATACATACCAACCAGGAATATGGTAAGCTACACAGCTAGCTGCTAGCATCTTAATCCATTGGAAAGTGGAGCATTGCATGAAATAATCAGAGTTTCTAGCATGATGTGGTTACTCTATGTCCCCAGTAAAATGGATTTTTCATAAAACATTTTATTGATGTTGGAACATGTGATTGGCTCTTTCAATGCCAAACTGAGTGCAATCATTCAGGCTGCTGCTTGCTGGGATGGAAACAATCCCCTCCTTTCGGGACAGTAACATCAGTTTTAACCAGATGCTCAATCAGGCTTTGGGGTTAACTTCAGCAAGTTAGCATACGCTATTTAGGTGCTACGTTTGTTTCCCATTTAATTAAATACATGGAAATGTGAATATGTCACATTATTTTACCATTATGTGCAAAATTAGCATATTTAGCATCCATGGTCTATACAGCTCTATACCTCTACACCATTCCCACAGCTTCAAACTTGTGTTCCAGCATTGGCATGTAGCTGGTGTGGCTAACACTAGCACTAAGAGTGTGGTGAGGCATTGGCGCAGACCGACTGGCACCAACTAGCGTGGACATCCCGAGCCAGGTGCTTCGTCTGGGTCTCTCTCTCTCTCTCTCTCTCTTCGCCCATGGGGCCTTGCTCGCTCGTTTGGGCTCAGGGCACGACATCAATCTTTCCCTCAGTTAACCGCGCACTGTCATTTGTCTCTGGGTAACCAGAGAACATGGTAAATCACCCTGGCACTTGTGAGAGCCGTGGAGCTCTGCGGAATTCACCATGGGGCTTTCCTCGGCGCGGACGCCATGAGCCCGTCTGTCTCTGCTCTCTGTGTTTGTTAAGAGAGGACCGAGGACAGATTTGTTTTTATCCCCGACAGTAAGAGCACAGCGACATAGGGGTGGCTGCTTTGGAGAAGCGGGGGTGTTATTTTGAGTTAATTTTGCTCTTGTTACATTAGCCAGATCTTAAGGTTGCCAGGCAACTCCATGGCTAATGTTGGATTAGATTCTCTCTTCTTTTTTGTTTTTTCCATTCTCTCTCTTTCTTTTCGTCAGGCAGCTTTGTTCCCAAAAAACATTTCTCCAGCTCCAGCTAATTGTTTTAAGATGGTGGAGAGAATGTCTGGGTTTGTGAAGAGGAGAGGCTTAACACTAACGTTCAACAAGGTTCACAGATCACGGACCCGGGTCCCAGGGTCTAAATTAAGCCGCCATGTCTCTCTGGAGGTTAGACTCCCTCCACAGAGGTAATCTCTGGGAGGCTAATCTCTCGCCGTGCTCCTCTCGGCCCCTCGAGGATCTCTCAACTCAACAACACAGCCTGCAGCCCTCATGCAACTCAAGAGCCTCTCTGACTGGACGATAGACAGAGAGAGAGAGAGAGAGAGAGAGAGATGGAAAGATACAGAGAGAAATAAAACGAAAAAGGGAGTATGTCAGGGAGGATAGAGAAGGGAGAAGAGAGACAGACGATTACGGTGATGACGGATAAGACAAGCGGAGGACTAAGGCCAACTTGTGAAAGATAACTTAGCGAGATCACATTTCTCCAGCTCATCCTTTTCTTGATTTTCCCTTTCTTTCGGTCTCTTACTTTCTCTCAAATTCAATCTTAACAACAATCTTGAGGTAAGGCTGTACAACAACAGGTTTGTTTAAGAAAATGTCATTGTTTCTATGTCCTCGGTGTCCTATTACACTGTAACTTTGATGTTGCTCCTCTATTTGTAAGTTGCTTTGAATAAAAATGTCAAGTGACTGACACATCTATATACCTACACATACTTAAACTCTCACATATAGGCATCTAGCTTGTGGAGGTTTTGTAAAAAAAAATCAGGTCATAGTGTCTCTCTACTTACACATACACACACATAAACACACACACGCAC
>NC_055978.1:6981190-6991190 GCF_018492685.1 Alosa sapidissima | reverse complement strand
AACACCCCAGAACACAGGCCTCCAAAGGTCCCGCGCTAAACACAGGAGAGCACACACTTCAACCCCGCTATCTATCTATCCCTCTCTCTCTCCCTTTCTCTCTCTGTCTCTCTCTCTCTCTCCCTCCCTCTTTTTCTTTCCTTCTGCTAATGTCTTGCGCAATCTATCTTGTTCTCTCTCTTCCCTTCCCTTGTTCCATCTCTGCGTGTAGATGCATAACATTCCCTTTCTCTCTCTCTCTCTCTCTCTTTCTCTCTCTCTCTTTCTCCTGCTCTCTCTCTCTCTCTCTCTCTCTCTCTCTTTCCCCTTCCATCTGTCACCCCCCCCCCCCCCCCCCCCCCACATGTCGCAGATAGAGATCTGCCGATTCTGAGTAACTGACTCTTGGCAGATGAACAGAGAGCATGACTGATTGGGCAAGCTGGGATCGCACTCCTTCTCCTGGGAGTGAGAGAGAGAGCAGGAGAGAAGGAGTATGAACAAGTCAATGAAGGAGTGAATGAATGGATAAGAGAGAGAGAAGGAGAGAATGAAAATATGTTACTAAATATTGACCTGACATGTTGTTTCAGGACAGCTGGATAATACACAGGGATGAGGCACATTGGGTATTCAGCTAAACATACCGTGTAAAGAAGCTTATTATGTGTGTGTGTGTGTGTGTATGCATGCATGTGTGTTCATGTGTTTGTGTGTGTGTGTCAATGTGAGCATGTGAAAAGGAAAACCACATTACACAAAGAGAGAAAGGGACAGAAAAGAAGGAAAGGAAGAAAGATTTAATGAAAGGAAAATTAATCTAGAACAGAAAACGAATAGGACAGACATGGACCAGAAAAGAGCGAGTCCCATATGGACAACGTCTTGAAACAGGAGTCTGAAAAAGTCAAAAGAAAAGACACACGCACACACATGCACATGCACATGCACACACACACACACAAGTATGCACACAAAAATACAACAGACACACACACGCACATACACACACAAACACAGACACACAAATACAGAAACACACACACAGAGAGAGGCATGACATCACGATTACTTTTAACTGGATGAGTCAAGGCCGAGCCCCTATACCCTGAATCTCGCGTCTCTTTGTGGATGGGGCGCCCGTGACGTAATGTCCATGCTAAACACATTGGCTCTGTCCAACACACACACACACACACACACACACACACACACACACACACACACACACACACAGACACACACTCAAACACACACAAACACACACACACACTCAGGCTGCGTGTAATTACTAAGATTTTATGGTCTTCCAGCGACTCGTCTCCCCACGTCCAGACTTGGCATCCACTGACCGCAGAGGATCCTGGGACGCCTATTAAAGGCCAATCGGAGACAAGGAGGGACAGAGAGAATAGAAAAACGGTGCATGTGTGTGTGTATGTGTGTGTGTGTGTGTATGTGAGACACACACACACACACACACACACACAAAGAGAGATAGAACACACCACCAGCACTACTCATAACCCTAGTTTAGGGAGAGAGGATAACAAGCATGTCCGGCCATAAAAACAACTGGTCAGTCACCCCTACTAATTGGGCTTACATGTGTCCTTTTGAGTCCTCTCCCGAGACGAGACCTTCTCCAAAAACGTCTCCATTCTGTCTCCTAATCCCTTCTTGGCTGAGGGGAGGTTTTGGATATAGCCCATCTATAATTCATGACGTGTATGGCTGGGCCTACACACACACACACACACACACACACGTACATGCGCGAGGTGGATCACTGGCTGAGACAATAAAAAAGGTCAATGATCCCTGGAAGCACTGATTGATTCGGCTTCTTAATCCAGAAAAAGGGCCAGCCGGCTTTTGTGCCATGAGGTCGTCATTGTGTTCCTAGGAGATGGAGTAGTTTTTAAAAAGACACAAACACACACACACACACATACTCTCCTCTCTCTCTCACAAACACACACACTCTCTCTCTCTCTCTCTCTCTTTTTTACACACACATACACATCCACAAGCACACAGGCACAGTAAGACCGATGCACACACTCACAGATACAGACATTCAGACACACAGACACAGTAACCATTGACACAAACAAAGGAACACACACACACACATATATACACGGACACCCACACAATTAACACACTGAGACAATCAATCTTCGCCTTCTGCCAGTTATTTAAGAATCAGCAGGGAGCATCCAACCAAACCCGCCCCCCCCCCAAAAAAAAAAAAAAAAAATCTTTCTTGGGTCAAGGGCGAGTGAGTACCCAACGGTGACCCCCCAGGGGTTAAACCTGTGTTCACTTTTCTCTCCCTCACCCCACCAGTGACCCCCTCCCCCCCACCCCTCCTCAGAAACCAACATTTCCCCAAAGGTCAATTGCAGATAATGGGGTATCGTCTCAGCAGAGAATTTTAAGGGAGGGATTTAGAGAGAGAGAGAGATGGAGAGGGAGAAAGAAAAAGAAAAATGGGCTCCATTTTCAGAAAGCACCCCTTACACACATATACACTTATAGAACTAACTCCACACACACACACACACACACACACACACACACACACACACACACACACACACACACACACACATCCACACACACACTTATGCACTTACAGAAATAACTACACACACACACACATACACACACTTATGCACTTACAGAACTAACCCAACACACATGCATACTTTCAGGACCACAGGAGGACATTAGGATCAGTGCACTTAAGAGGCTGCATTTTTGGGTGCACTCGTTGCCTCTGATAAGTGCGGACTGCCCAGCTGTAAGTACCTCCTAGGACGTAACCACTCGAGGGCAAACGCTAGCCGTGTCTCAAACTCCCCCTCACTTGTTTATGGCAGTGACATCACAACCCTCCCTCTCCCTGAATTATACAGTGTGCTTCCTTGCGGCATTAACTTTTTTGAAGAAAACGTAAAAAGCCTATAAACCAATTTAAGATTTGTTAAAGGGTCGTCGGAATGCTGGAATCCGGCGTTTAGCGTGCGTGAGTGTCAGGCTTTAAAGAGGTTAGGGAGATAAGGCCAACCCCCCACATGGGGAATACCAGCGCATTATGCAAATGGAGGCTTCATGGGAAAACAGATCTCAGTCAGAGGATGTGTGTGTGTGTGTGTGTGCGTGTGTATGTGTGTGTGTGTGTGTGTCTGTGTGTGTATTTCCTGCGTGTGAGTTTGTGCGTGTGTGTGTGAGTGCGTGTATTACCTCTGTGTATGTGAGAGTCTGTGTGTGTGTGAGTTTGTGTGTGCGTGGTTGTGTGTGTGTACGCACAGCGCAGGGCTGAGATGGAAACACTTTAATGTAATTACATTCTTCACAGACAGGTGCGTATCTCTAATCAGGCAAATTGCCTGCGATGGCTATCTGGCTCCGCTGGTGCTGCGATCCACTTCCTCACTGAATGCATTAACCTGAGCACTTCCTCACTGAATGCATTAACCTGAGCACTTCCTCACTGAATGCATTAACCTGAGCACTTCCTCAGAGAATACATCAAGTCCCCTTCATCTGCATCACCACATTACCCAGAATACCACAAACAGAAAACTGGGAGACCTGGGGGCACTGTGTTTGTAAATGTGTTTACTGTGTTAAATGTCATGATTTTTAGTGTTTATACTAAATATTTATATTAGTATTAATATTTATATTAGTATTTATTTGGTTATATAACACTGGAGTGGACACCTTGACTCCACAAACATCCACAAATGTGGATTTGTGTGTTCGTGCGTATATACACACACACATGCACACACACACACACACACACACACACACACACACACACACACACACACACACACACACACACACACACACACACACACACACACACACACACACTAACCCATGTGCTTGTGTAATCACCTTGTGGAATTTAACTGAAGGAAACATCTGACTGAAATCACCTGCATGAAGCCAGGAGGCATCTGGGGAATGTGAGACCCACCAGCATACTCAGGGTTCTTACACACACACACACACTCACACACTCTCTCTCTCTCTCTCACACACACACACACACATACACACACACACACTTAGACTCTCTCTCACACATACACACACACACAAACACACACACACATACTGTACCTCTTCCGATGCTGATGACTAATGAAAAACCGAAAGTATGAAGCTCTTGGGGTGTTGGTGATGCATACTCAAGGTTGTCTCTCACACCCACACACACACACATGAACACACACGCAAACACACATGCACACACACCCACATACACAAAGACAGACACACACACACACACCTCCCGATGCTAATGACTAATGAAAAACCAAAGGTATGATGCTCCAGGGGTATTGGTGATGCCATCGGAAGCTTTCAGTGTGGGAGTTTCGTTCTGACCTTGTTTTTACACAAACCCAACCCTTACATTACACACACTCACACTAACACGCACATACACTAACATCACTAACGCTATGCTCAGGTTAATCAGCTGCCAGGAGGTGATTACACTCCTTATTACGAGCAGTGTGTGAGTCTGTGTGTGTGTGTGTGTGTGTGTGTGTGTGTGTGTGTGTGTGAGAGAGAGAGATAGGGAGAGAGAAAAAGAACAATGACCTCTTCAAAATACACCAAAACTCATGGACAGACAGAGAGGCGCATGTACACACACACACACACACACACACACACTCACTTATAGTATAGAGACTGTAAAATGGCAAAACTCTTCCATGTGGTAGGATGAATAAAATCAGATCAGACAGCGCGGCACCTTCATCCCCGTCTCACCCCTAACCACACACACACACACACACACACACACACAAGCATGTACGCACATACACATACAGACAGACACACACACACACATGCAGGCACACATACATACAGACACACACACACTCCTCACGATATGGAACTAAAACATGGCCAAGCAGGCCTGTTAACCTCCCATTCACATGCTCTGAATACATTTATTCTTCTAATTAATGCTTATTGAGAGACTTCAGAAAAGAAACTATGCAGAGAGGCAGTGGAAAAAAACTAAAAAGTGAGAGAGGGAGACTGAAACAGACAGAGAGGTGTGTCTGTACATTATGTGTGTGTGTGTAAGAGAGAGAAAGAGAGAGACAGAGGAGAAGTGCAAAGAATGAAACAGAGAGAGAGAGAGAGAATGAGAGGAGGTCTAGTTGAGGTCATGATAGCGTCATGCTGTTTGCCTTCCCAGGTAACTGTGCTGTCCTCTACCTCAGGCAAGCAGGCGATGCTTCAGAGAGGCGGGCGGGCAGGCAGGCAGGGGCGCTGGGTCTGTGATGCCTCTACTCTCTAATTAAACCAATTATGCCTTGCATGCCTTCAGCCTATTCCCAACTGCATGGTGCATTCAAATGACCACCCACACACTTTATCGCTCTCTCTCCCTCTCTCTCTCTCTCTCTCTCCCTCTCTCTCTCTCTCACACACACACACACACACACATACACACACACACACACTAAATGATGTCACCCATCTGTACACATTCACACACCCACCGAAACACACACACACACACCGTGTGCCATCTTTGACCTTTGCATGGCAAAGGCCTTTTGATTTTTCCGAGCTTAACTGCTGATATGCTGCATCAGCTTGGCACATTGCACATGTGCACCCACACACACACAAACACACACACACACTTTTACATCACATGTGTAGCACATTGGGAACTTTCCTCTCGAGGCGGTACCCCTTCATTGCTAGCAGCTGTCTTTGGGCCCGGGCCCAGGCATGGCTCTAAGATGGCCCAGGCATGGCTCTAAGATGGCCCAGGCATGGCTCTAAGATGGCCCAGCTCAGCCCAGATAAGGAACAGGGAAGAGAGAGAGAGAGAGAGAGAGAAGGAGAGAGAGAGAGAGAGAGAAGGAGAGAGAGAGAGAGATGGTCTTGATGGTCTTTTGTGCCCCCACCATCGACTTCAAGGCAGTGCTGCCATACCTAACCCTAACCCTTTAACCAGGCATCGCTGCTGAAGTCGACGGTGGGAGCCCAAAAGACCATATATTGAGAGAGAGAGAGAGAGAGAGAGAGAGATTTGGTGAGAACTCAGTGAAGAGAAACACTACGACTCAGAGGTATGTATCGTGACGTGAAGTACATTTAGCTCTGGATTAGCAAATCTCTTTCTACCCAGAATGCAACCGTTCTGGCCAAGATCTGGCCCTGATGAGAGAGATCGGTTCAGACTGCACTCCCATCCAGGAACTGTGCCTCCTCCTACTGACCAATAACCTCCTCTCGCTGCCAAGAGAATGAAGAATAATCATAATGGCAAAAAGATGTATGCATGTTTTTATTAAAGTGCTCACCTCCCCGCACTCCTCCCTCCCTCTGTTAGCAGTTAGGAGTAATAGAAAGAAGGTGAAAGTTGGTTGCGTGTGAGCGTGCGCTTTATCAACCGTGATGTGATGTGCACGTAAATGTGCTGTGTAGACCTCAGTCCTCTTCTGGTGGGAACCGAAGAGAGGAAGCAGATCTCGCTCGCTAGATAAGGAGTTTGTCTTTGGAGTCGGTCCAAAACATGGGATTTATGCGCTAAGGCATATAAGCCCATGTACAGATCCTGTCTCAGAGGAAGGACTAATTACTGGTTAATATATAGTGGTGGGGGGGGGGGGGGGGGGGGCGCTCTCTCTCCCTCCCTCTCTCCCTCCCTCTCTCCTCCCTTCCTCCCCCCTTATGGCTGCATGAAGGAAAGATTTAGGAAGAGACAGAGGGAGAGGAGAGACAGGGAAAGTGGGGAATGAATAGCTGAGAAAGAAAGAGAGGAGAGAGAGTGATAGGGTGAAAGTGTGGAAGGGATAGATGAGAAAGAAAGAGAGGAGGTACTGAGGAGAAACAAGGAAAAAGAAAACGGTAGGGGAGTATATAGTGAGAGGAGGAGAGGGGGAGATGAGAGGAAAGGAGGGGTGGAACAAAACCAAGAGAGATGGAGATAGGGAAAGCAAAGCCAAGAAAGAAAGAAAGAAAAAAAGAAAGAAACAGATGGAAGTGAAGAATAAGAAAGAATGATGTGAAGAAAGAAAGAAAGAAAGAAAGAAAGAAAGAAAGAAAGAAAGAAAGAAAGAAAGGAGAAAGAAAAGAGGCGGACAAAAAATGAGAGCAAGCAGGCATGAAACGTCTTTGAGAGTGAAATCACTATCACATGCCAACTTAGACCCATTTCAGTAAATCCTGCTCCACAGTGTTGGGGGGAAGCCCAGTCTGCAGTCTGCGGCGGTGTGGTGTGGGGTGCGGTGTGGTGTGGTGTGGGGTGCGGTGTTAAGGGCTTGATCAGTGGCTCTCAGGGGCTCAGCATTAGGCACTAATTCTGGCTGAGGGTGATGATCCCTGACAACTAATATGGCCACCAGCAAACCTAGGGCCACCACGCTGGACCCCAGACCCCCCTGAGAGGGAGAGAGAGAGAGAGGGAGAGAGAGAGAGATGGAGGGAGAGAGAGAGGGAGGTGGGGAAGAGAAAGGAGAGAGAAATAGAGAGAGAGAGACAGAGAGAGAGAGAGACAGGGAGGGAGAGAGAGGGAGGGAGAGAGAGGGGAGAGAAATAGAGAGAGAGAGAGAGAGGAAGGGAGCTAACTTGTGAGTTACTTGAGTGATTTGATCCCAATGTTACGTCCTTACAATGGATTGTAAAGGGTGGGGACGATGGGAACTGTGCCTGAGACTCCAGAGATTCTTTTGTGGAGGGAACATGGCGATACATGTCCTTTTCTAAAGAACATGACAATAAACATCCTTTTAAGAACATAACGATATATGTCCTTTCCTAATGAGAATTCTCTAGGCCTTTACATGATGTTTGCAGCCTTATGTAATACACTGTTGACAGAAATAGATACAACCGTTTCCTAAACTTCCTAAAACAACCACCTCCATATTTTATGAGTCACAAGCCCCAAACAAGTCTACCATTCTCCAAACACTAGACAGACTAATTACCACAGGTCTTAACCCGTTTAATCCCGAATTTTTCCCAGACTATTTTTTCACATTTTCCTGAAAAAGTGGGTGAAAAGGAGTGTTTTATGCTTGGTCACAATTGTGACCGTTGGGAAACAACATAGTCCGATTTTAGGGATTTTCACACATTTCATTGTGCAATCATCTAATTTTCAATGAATTCCAGTCAGAGATGATAAGGGGACATTGTCCCAGGTCTGTTCTTTATTTTTAATTGCCTCTGCAATTCTCTATTATATTATAAGTGTGCCGATTTTTACATAGAAAAGGCATTATATCACACTATTATGACTATGGACCCTTTCAAGAATAAAAACAAAAACAATGCTTGAACGTTCTATTTGGGCCCCAATCTACTTCCTCTGCATTAAGATAACATATGGAATGTTAAAAAGGAAGTCTTGTGGGGCCAACTATGCCATGTGATACAAATTTAAAAGTCAAGAACAGACCTGGGACAATGTCCCCATATCATGTCTGGATGGAATTTTATGGAAATTAAATGATTGTACAATGACATGTGTGAAAATCCCTAAAATCGGACTATGTTGTTTCCCAACGGTCACAATTGTGACCGTCATCATGTTCACTCATGCTATGAGAACACTGAACAAAGTTCATATATTTCAATTGCATCCCTCCATACTAGACACCTTAAAGATGATGTGTACCAAAAATCTTTGTCCTATGTTTACATACACATACTTTTCTAAGCTTTAGTTTGGGAGCTTTTGGGTGGACATTTTCTGGTCAGGGTGCAACCAAAACATAAGCAGCTATGGCCATGGGACAAATTACACTACACATTTGGCACTGCACATATTTAACTGAGACCCTTTCAGGTTTCTATTTTTGGGAGAAATGTATTGATAATTCATCCAGTAACAGTTTAAAAGGCACAAGAGCAAGATTTTTTTGTACGGTCACAATTGTGACCGTTGGGATTAAACGGGTTAATTACCGCAGGTCTTAATCCTTATGTCCTCGAATGGCCCACAATCCTCCTCAGCATCAAGGGATGAACCCTATCAGGTTTGTCCTTTGGCTTCGAAGAAAAACAAACAGTGGTGACTTTTATCCCCTAAAGTCACACACACACACACTACCCACACACACAGACACCCCCCCCCCCCACACACACACACGCAGACACACACACACACACACACACACTACCCACACACACAGACACACACACCCCCCACAGACACACACACACACACACTCTCTCTCTCTTTCTCTCTCTTTCTGTCTCTCTCTCCCTCTATCTCACTGTCTTTCTCTCTCTCACACATTCACACACGCACACAGGTTTGATCAGGTTCCTAAGAAAACGGTGGACAGAGGACTCTATAGGGGTTGGATCCTGGTGCTCATCCCTAGGCAAATTGTTATGAAGTTTCCCAGCAAGATTTCTCAAAAAGATGTTGAGTCAAGTCAACTTTATTTGTATAGCACATTTCATACACAGAGGTCATTCAATGTGCTTTACATAAACAAAAGCAAACAGGAATAGCTAATAAAAGCATAGTAGTCAAAGAATAGTTTCAAAAGTAAAGAATAAAAATAATAATAAGAAGAAAGCATAAAACACGCAAGGTAATAGTACATAAAAGCATAAAAGGGAATACAGCATACAAGTTCAAGCACCAGTGTGCAGCAGCACTATGGAGACACAATGTGTCATCACCTTTATCCAAGTTTCGTTCTGATACGTTGGATGAAACACGCCCTCTCGAGGTGACTCTGGAACGCATCTGGGACGAACCTGGCCCAAACCCAGGTGCAGTCTAGGTAGGCTGTGCAGTGTCACTCTTACTGGGCCAAGTGGCATCAGCAGCAGCCAAGCACCACACACAAAGGCAGCGCCGTAGCGATGGTTACCATGACAACCCCATTAAAAACAGTACAGGTGTGCTCAGCATTAGACTTTGAGTCTGGCTGTTTCTTTCTTTCTTTCTTTCTTTCTTTCTTTCTTTCTTTCTTTCTTTCTTTCTTTTTTA
>NC_055978.1:6973690-6976190 GCF_018492685.1 Alosa sapidissima | reverse complement strand
GTCCCCCCATAGACACACACTGCAGGACAGAATGAATCACATTAGGCTGGCTTTCACCAAGCCCATTCACTAACCTAAAAGCCCATTAGTGAGAAAGAGAGAGAGAGAGAGAGAGAGGAGACCAAATAGAGGGAGAGGACAGATAGAGAAAGAAGGGGAAGATGAGCAGAGATAGAGAAAGAGACAGAAAGGGAGACAGAGGGAGAGACAGAGATAAAGAGAAAGGGAAGATAAAGTGAGAGGAGAGAGAGGGATGCAGGAGAGGAGGAGAAACAGAAAAACAGGCACAGATGGGGGGAGCAACAAGGGGAGGAAATAGATTGGGAGATTAAGACAGCAGGGAAAAATAAAAAAGAGAGAAAAGAGAGATGAGGAGGGAAGATTGGAGAGCAGCGATGCACAAACTCTGCTCTGCAAATGTGTGGCTTCGCCATAAGGCAGACACAAGGCTGTGTCCCCAGTCCAAATGTGCTCCACTTCAAAGCACATGCCTTTATGTCCTACAGACGGGGCTCGGCACTATCAAACACACACACACACACACACTCCCCTCTCCCTCTCACAGCTCAAGTTCATTATTGTGTTCATTAATCAGTATATTATGGTATTTGTTCTATTTCAGTGCACATTAAGGAACACCTAAATGCGAAATTGGCCACCAAATGCTCACCTTACCGTATTTCAAATTGTTTTTCATTGTCATTGTAACTGTAAACTTGCAAAGGGGTTCCAGTATCCCTGAATAGGGATTCTTTGTAACTTCATAGGGATTCCACCTGAATAGGGATTGGAGAATGGGTTGGGTGTGATAAACAGTGAGAGGCCACACACATCCCAAAAGCACACAAGGGAGCTCCCTATTTCATTTTTTTTTTTTTCATATTTATTTATTTTATTTGCAGTGACGTCTTTTCCTCAGACTTTTATTTCCTGTTTAGACTTGAGTATGCACAGTTGCCTGACTGCTGTTGTTTTTGTTGCTGTCATTGTACCCATTTTGTTGAAACCAGCACAGTAGAGATCTTATCTCTCTACAACCTGATGACTCGAGCACAGTTTTGGGTCATGCCCTAAATCTTAGAAGCAGGCACAGTCATTGCAATGTTCCTAAAATGCACGATGACGTCTCCATAGAAAAATAATAATAAAAGCCCTTGTGCCAGCCCTTCAGGATAGAGCTGGCAGGGGCATGGGTCGCATGCCTCATAAGATCATGCTGTCACTGGGGCACAAACACTCCTCGGGCAAAGACGCAACATCTTGGGCCTTTTCAGAGCTCAGAGGAGCAGAGCACGGTGACAGGGGACCTTTCATCGACATCTCAAAGGGCTGATGAAGGGTAAGAGTGCCTCCTTTCTCTCTAGTCCACTCTCTCTCTCTTTCTCTCCAGGGTCCCTCTCTCTCTCTTTCTCTCCAGGGTCTCTCTCTCTCTCTTGCTCTTTCTCTTTCCAGAGTCTCTCTCCTTTCTCTCCAGTCTCTTTCTCTCCCTCTCTTTCTCCGTCTCTCACTTCCTTTCTTTCTCTCCCTCTCTCCATCACTCTCTCCCTTCTCTCTCTCCATCTCTCTCTCTCCCTCTGTCTCTCTCTGTCCCTCCCCCCCACCCACCCTTAAGCAGTACAGCAGAATGAGTGTGTCGGAATTTTAGGAACATGACTATAGGGAAGAAAAAACACTTCTCAAAAAGAAAGAAGGGGAAAAAGAAAAGAAAAAAAGGTTGAATGCCTTAGCCTTGTTCTGGTTACGACTACATGATTACTGAAATTACGTACAGAACCTCATATAACCCCATGACCCAACACTGAGGTCGAGGATTCAGATTATTTTTTTTATTTTTTTGGTAATCCATCCGTTTCAGATGTACTCCCATCCCTTCAAGGTCAGAGATGAAATAAAAAAAGAGTTTTCCACTTGCGGCCCCCTCATCACCCACACAGAGGAGAGATATCTTTTGACACAGGAGGGGATTGTGTGTGTGTGTGCGTGCGTGTGTGTGTGTGTGTGTGTGTGTGTGTGTGTGTGTGTGTGTGTGTGTGTGTGGTGATAGTGTGTTGGTAGCGGAGGGGGGGGGGGGGGAGAGTCAGAGACAGGGATGGAAAAAAAGAAGAAAACAAAATACATAGAAAAAAATTCCAGTCAGGGAGATAATAAGCATCCATGGTTATGTTTTCCTTTTAATGGATTCTGTCTGCACACATCAAACGCAGAAGATGCCACTGACATTTGATGGTGCTCCTGCGTGACTACGCCAAGTTAACATGCACCATCAGAGGGCTGCAGCCCTGCACAGGAACCCCCTGGAGTCTACACCACAAGAGAGCTGCCAATAACACCACAAGAGAGCTACCAATAACATTAACCACAACTCCGATAACAACCGACTCATCACACGGTTGACACTGTGTCTCCATTACCTGCTGTATAGTGAAGCAAAGAATTGGGTTAAGATCACTTTCTAGATAGATATCACATCTCTTTCTCTCTCTCTCTTTCTCTCTCTCTC
>NC_055978.1:6901190-6971190 GCF_018492685.1 Alosa sapidissima | reverse complement strand
ACACACACACACACACACACACACACACACACACACACACACACACACACACACACACACACACACACAGCATGATGATGTGTTATTGTGTTATTTTCTATTCTGAAGGCCAGTAGATCTTCCTGTGTGGGCTGATGCCTTGCCTTGCTTTGTTCACTTTATTTTTCTTTCTTGTGTTTCAGTGTCTTGATCGTAGGTTATCTGATTATGTGTCAAATCCAACCTGTGCAGGCATTTATCAAAGCTGACATCAGCAGCAAGTGAGCATCACTTTCAGTCTCTCTCTCACACGCACACAGATAGACACACACACACACAGATAGACACACGCACACACACACAGATAGACACACGCACACACGCACGCACGCACGCACGCACGCACGCACACACACGCACAGACACACACACACACACACCTCGGCGGACCGTGCTCTTGGGGTCTTTGATGGAGTGTAATTATACTGTTCTCAGCTGGTTTCTGTAATTAGCCTGCCGTCGTCTGGCACACGGGGAGAACACTGGCCTGTCTCCTTAGCAGCAGCGGCAGCTGTGTGTGTGTGTGTGTGTGTGTGTGTGTATGTGTGTGTGTGTGTATGTGTGTGCGTGTGTGTGTGTGAAAGAGAAGCATATCTGTTGTGCAAGTATCTGTATGTCTAAAAAAAAGGGAGTGAGATGCAACTGCTTGTGTGTGTGTGCTTGTGTATGTCTGAGCAGATGTAACTGACAGAGTTATGTCTGAGCAGATGTAACTGACAGAGATAGAAGTGTGTGTGTGTGTGTGTGTATGTGGGTGTGTGATGAATTTGTGTGACAGAATTACAGAGAAGTGTGCTCATGTCATGTCTGTGCATGTGTCTGATCGGGTGTTGCACGATGTGACAGAAAGAGTGTGTACCTGAATCAATGGGTGGAGTGTGTGAACATGTGTCTACATTTGCCATGTGGAGCAGAAAGCTCACATTCCGCTTACTCATGATGTCTGAATGCTGCTCCCTCAAGGGGTGAGTGGACACAGTGTGTGTGTGTGTGTGTGTGTGTGTGTGTGTGTGTGTGTGTGTGTGTGTGTGTGTGTGTGTGTGTGTGTGTGTGTGTTTGTGTGTGTGAGTGTGCGTGTGTGTGTGTGTGTGTGCGTGTGTGTGCGTGTGTGTGTGTGTGTGTGTGTGTGCGTGTGTGTGTGTGACGGCAGGCAGAGTGTGGACCTCTGACAACAGAAACCAGTTAACAAGGTGAGCTTCTCAGCACCATGACAACCAAAGGACCTTCTGGAATGTCACCAGAATTAGAGAGAGATGACTGGATGTTCAATTATGTGGTCTTTCCCTTACATGATTGTTAAACTGACATTGTTGGAGGAAATGCCTTTCAAAAAGAGTACTGTTGTTCCACTCTTTGATCTTTAGACCCAATATTCCTTCCAACAATGATTAGGGGAGAGTGGGGTGATTGGTGCCAGTGGGGAAGTTGTGCCACCCCCTATTTCTAGGAAACTATAGAAGAAATTGGTCATGTGACCACACATTTTTGAAGACTCAGCCATTTCAATCATCCTGCAGAGAAGAGAGCCTCATTGCATGAGAGGTAAGCACATTTAAGTTAAAAGAACTGTTTTTTGCCTTTCAAAGTATCATTTCTATGATATGGGTTTTTTGATTGTTGTGTCAAAACAGTTATAGACAAGTTTGAAACATTTCACACATGTTTTAGTGCTTTGGTAAGCTACATTATGAGTCTATACAGGTAGCATGATGTTAGCTCAAATCTGATGGATGATGCATTTTTTCCAAAATGGTGGGGTTGGGGTGATTTGTGCTAAAGGCCCTGGGTTAAGTTGTGCCAGTGGCACCTCCACTTATAAATAATGTTTTAAACATATTATTTTATTGTAATTGTGCATTTTATTCTTACATTTTATTACTAAAACTATGTGACATTCTTTATTTTAGACCAAAAATAGAAATATACCATCATGCCACAGAGTTATAAGAGGAAGACAGGCAGGGCATACTGTATGGAGCTGGCAGAACATATAAAGGCACTAGCAGTAATGTTTCACGGTCTAAGTCCATGAAATGCTGTGCTCTCTGTGTAAACTTCAAACACACACACACTGACCAGGAAGCCTGGGAAGGAGAGGGGGAACATCATCTCTAGGTAGTAGCAGTGGCAGAGTTGACATCTACACAACCACATCCAACCACCTAAATCTGCTGTAAACTTCTCTGATCAACAAAACTTTAATCTCAATTCAGGTATGACTTCCCTCCACACAAGATCTACAACATGGATGAAACTGGTGTGACAATGGAAAATTACCTTTGATGTGCTCGTGTGGTGCAATAGGCTTGTAGAAAATTGGCCTTTGATGTTGTAAAATAACTTTAAATAAACCTTAAATAAGTAATTTTGTATTGAATTTGTCTAGCTTTTATACAGCATGACAGTGTCTGAGATCAAAATATACTGTTTTACTTCAATAATCGATGGCACAATTAACCCCAATGCATTCTCTTCAAAGGCAAAACTTACCTCGCACCGGGGGCAAGTTGTGCCACAAGACCACTTTTTTTCAGAAAGCTATATCTCTTAAATACTATATTTCAGCTTGAAAGTGATTGTTCCCAGAGATGCACCACATCCTGAAATATATGTTCATATTGTAGTTGGAAGCATTACTATCATGGCCTCCCTTTAAAGTCACTTTAAGTAAAAACTGGCACAACTCACCCCACTCTCCCCTACACTGGACCAGTTTCCACAAATCTATGAAGAACTTTGTATGTATGTGTATATATGTTGGTGGTGATATGGATTTAAAAGATCCATTATTCACTATAACTATTTCCCCACACACAAACACCACAATTACCAATTGATCATTTGAATTGATGAATTTTGTCCCATTAAGGCCACCCTACTTTTCCATAGCTCGATACTTGACTTTGGCAATGAACATACCCTATATCCTGAAGCTATGGGTGGCTGCAAGTCCTAGTTTTCACCCTATGCTTGGAAGCCATGAGTTTAGACTCAATTAAATACACATTATTAGATAATTCAGTATTGTATTGAATTATATAATTTTACATAATAATAATTATGATGCAATAAATATGGTGATGGTGGGGATGATAATGATGATTATGATGATGATGATGATGAACTCATAATTAGGATACTTATGAGTTAGATGAATTAGGATACTTTATGAAAAAAAAAAATTGTTATGGCAAAACTGCAAACACTATCCCACATAAACTTCTAACACTACCGTATGCATCAATTTGAACAACAACCTTGATGCCTATAGGCTGATTGAAGGACAGATAACCACGTGTGATTCCCACTTAGCCATCCAGGCTATTACATTACATTACATTACATTTAGCAGACACTTTTTGACCAAAGTGACTTACATATAGTATGTCTGCTATATTACAAGGGATTACATGTCCCCGGAGCAACTTGGGGTTAAGTGCTTTGCTTAAGGGCACAACGGTGGAAGCCGGGATTTGAACCAAAAACGTTCAGGCTACTGCACGCTAACGCAGCTCCTTAAAGACTACACTACCACCGCCCCGGCTACAACATTATGCATTTCTGTTGTCCAAGACAGAACACTATGGAAATGAAAGAAAAGCTTTCACAGCACATCACCATGGTATTGCTAAAAAAAACCTCGGTCAGCATGTTACCAATGCCAACTTGGCTGTCGGTCGGATTTGCAAGGTTCCATGATTTTAAGGTTGTACTGTAAGTTTGCCTGTTTTAGACCCTAACTCCATAACGATGCTTTCCGCTACGTGCTAATACAACGTGGTAGCACATGTAAAAGCAGAGCAGCACTAGTGAACTCCAGGGCAGATATTTGTCCACTCTTAGGCCTGAAGATTATCCAAGGAGGATTAAATATTTCCCCCATCTACCCCAACAATAACAAAAAAAAAAAGACAAAACTGCCAAAAAACTGCCAACAAAAGTCCTCCCCCCTCGACGTGTCCGATGACGAGCTTTGACATCCAGTTTCAAATATAGGCTATGTTTACTCGGTCCTCACTGACCGCCGTTGACAATGCTGCATAAACAATCTGTCACACTCCTGACAACGTTGAGTAGTGACCACGGCAACAGCAGATGTGACAGGCCACATGAAACACACTCGAAACCATGCAGGAAATTGCGACAGAGAGAGAGAGAGAGAGAGAGAGAGAGAGAGAGAGAGAGAGAGACGAGGGGGGGTTTAAACATATTCTGAGCAGCGTGTCTGTCAAGGCTTGTGTAGAATATGAAATGATGGTGTGTTGACATGGGAACGTACAGCAAAGGGCCACAGAGATGTGAATTATTATGGGATAGGAGAGGGAGACGAACGACACTGACTATGTCTTAGGTCCAGGCTACACAGAGCATAACTGAAGTGGAGCATATGTGTAGAGTAAAATATAATAAAAATAGAAGACACAGCCGTAACATCTGGTGTAGTGGCCAGTTCATGTTCCACTTTCGTTGCGCGTCTACTGTAGCCTGGCCGTAACATCTTCATACTTACTGTGCACTTTCTTTTGCATTTTTGAACTTCAGAACTAGAACTAGAGATTTAGGTTGTCCACAATAGTGCGGCTAAATTTAGGCCTTCTGTAAGCATTAAAACGGTCTATTTCAACACCAAAAATGATACTACAGGAAAATACTCTTTGAGGTGCAGTGTTCCACCAACCAACACCAATAATAAACACTTCTGTGACATTGCATTTGGTGTGGATGCAAAAACATTTGGAAAATTACATTGTAAATGTAAAAAATTACACAATGTAAATGTGGTGTGGAGTTTAACAATAGTGGAATTTACACAGCTTAGCATGGCCACAGTCTTAGAACTCTGTGTGTTCACTAATTCACGGATGGGGTAAATGCAGAGACCAACACTTGTATACGCAAGTAGGCCTACTTGGCCTGTAAACCTGATTTAAATTTACATTTACGTTCACTTGAAATGTATACGATGCAGTAGCTTGATTTTAATTGTTTAACGGTAAGTGGTATTAAAAAGTAAGACAAATTTTGAGAGTCTTTATTTATTTTTAATTCATTTATTTTTTTCACTAAGTATAGGCAAGGGAATCACGATTTTAACTCAATTAACTATGTCTCCTCTGGTTCCCTGAGTCTACACTTCATCCACAGTGTGTGTGTGTGTATGAACCAAGAAAGGGTTAAAGGTCACTTAAGTGTTTACATTACTGATGAATGAGAGTCTATGTTTTCATACCCCTAGTGTTAATTTTGTCACCTATTTTTAATTTAGTCTTAGTCTTAGTCTTGTGACGAAATGTCCTTTTTAGTCTTTGTCATATTTAGTCATTCAAATATCATTTTTGTTAGTCAAGTTTTAGTCGACTAAAAGTCTCGTCATTTTAGTCTAGTTTTAGTCAAAAGAAAACTAAAGGTATCTTAGTCTTAGTCAGTTTTAGTCAACACATTTTAGTCTTTTTTTATAACAAATTATTTCTGATTACCATTTGAGTCAAATAGTGTTTCACACATCTCAATTTTCCAACAGTATTGTGTGTCCACAGGGCTACTCGTCTGTTATAATTACTCATTCAGATTTTTTGTCAGTCAGTATGTTTACATGCACAGGTAAGTCGAGCTACAGTTATAGCTCGGCTGGGATTTGACCATAGACAGTAAAAGATTTGACTGGACCACTGTCATATTCGTAGACCAGTGTTTCTCAAAGTGTGGTCCGGGAATCACTGGTGGTCCGCAAGCTATCCCAAGTGGTCCGCGAGCAGACGTGGTAAAATATAATATAGATGAGTTGTTTGCAATATTGAACCAACTTGTATGTAAAAACAGTTCTGCAACACTGTCTATGTAAGATATGCCAGTTTAAATCATACAGTATGAATCCACACAATAAGCAAAGTGCAAAGACAATAAGCAAGGTGGTTCAGTGAGTAGGCCTATAGTGTAGACTAATTATAGGCTACTGTTGAAGTAGGTCTAATCTTTTTTTTTTTTTTAGCTAGGGTTAGTTAAGTGGTCCTGAAACTGAAAAAGTTTGAGAAACACTGTCGTAGACCAAAGTATTAATGTTTTACTCCGCCTCGCTAGGTGGCGATATGCGCCCAAACACAACACATTCCCCAAACAGACTCTCCATCTTAGCCATAGCTAACTTGCTAGCGAACTTTCCATATTAGCTTACTTGCTAGCAAACTTTGCATCATCAGTCTAACTGGTTAAATAGTTGACATTACATGATGAACATTTTCGTATGGACATTCTGGTGGATGTTAATTTGTATGAGAGAAGCTTCAACTTCTGGGTATGTAGCATTGTGGCATAAAGCTTAGGTAGTTAGTTGGTTAACTCTGGCAGAAATCTCCAGTGTTCTTGTTCCATGTAGTTTCGTGTTGCAGCCACAGGGTTGCAGCAACAGCACGTAGACTAGCCTACAGGAAAGCTGTTGCGTATGAACTCATTCGGAATATTTTGAAAACGTAACAGCTAGATATTCTGTCTTCTCATTTTGTAGACGAAAATGAAGAGATTTTATCTTAGTTCTTATTTCATGCAAAACATTTTAGTCTCGTCTTTTTTTGTCAACAATAATTCATCTTAAGATAGTCTTAGTCAGTGTTTCAGGACATTACTGCCGTCTCGTCATCGTCTCGTCTTAGTCATGAAAAAAAAGGTCGTTGACGAACATATTTCCTCTCGTCTCGTCTGACGAAATTAACACTACATACCCCCCCCCCCCACCACCACCACCACCCACACACACACACACACACACACAGCACATCTCCACCACTCCGTGCTGCCAGCGAACTATTCAACCAGAACACAACATTATCTGGTTAACTTGGGCCATAGAAACCAGCGACCAAAAACAGCACACTCCTAATGGGGAACTCTATGTTTGCTTACGAATTGGACTAAATAAATGAGAAGCCAAAGGGGTTGACTAATTTAACTGGCTCTCCTGCTGTGAGTAAAATAGAGGAAGAGAGAGAGAAAGACAGAGAGAGAGAATGTTGACTCACTAGAAGCTAATAATACCGCACTAGTGCTAGTTGCTAATTAACTTGCTAAGCTAGCCCAGCAACAGAGGGGTGCTTCCTATGCTATTTCTGGCAGGGAAACAGCATATGATTAATTTCCCTCTTAGCTGAGATGACACTGTTGTCCCCTGGGGGGGGAAACTGAGGCTGTATGCCTCCACTCCTTCATACAAACACACACACACATACACACAGGCACACCCTCCGCAAACTCCAATCCTCCCATGCCAATCTCTCTTGTCTTCTCTTAGGATGTGCATGTGTGTGTGTGCATATGAAAAATGTGTGATCTTTTTTATGTTCACAGTATGTGTGTTGGGCTGTTGGTTATGCAAATGTGTGGTCATGCGTGTAACTGATGTGTAACTGTAAGTCTGAGGTGTGTGAATACCTATGGTTTGAGTAATTGTGTGTTTAGATGTGTAAATGTGTGTGTGTGTGTGTTTTGGGTGATTCTTGAATAAGCATGTTACAATGGTGCCAACAGCCCTGTTGGTCACATGTAAATCATTACACAGGGCTCCAGTTCACTAATACTTTTCATTAGCACACACACACACACACACACACACACACACACACAAACACACACACTGGCATCTTAACGGGATCCAAAACAAGATTACATGAAAACTTGAAAACTAGGAGCACCGTGCACAAAATTTAAAAAAATCCATGTTGAATGTTGTTGCTATCCTTTTCAAACTTGTTAAAACAATATACCGACACACACACGCACAGATACATAAAAATCATCTTGAGAGTAGAACAAGAGTAAACAATGGCCGTACCCCTGTGCACAGATAAAGAAGTGAGACACAGAGAGAGAGAAAGAGAGAGAGGGAGCAGATTTCAGAAGTGGGTCAGCGGCCTTACAGTTGAACAGCTGAAGTAAATAAGTTTGAAGCTGCCGTGCTGCGCTGTTCATTTATGAATATCTGTGTGTGTGTGTGTTTGTACTGGTATATTATGTGTGTGCGCTTATATTGGTATAGTATCTGTGTGTGTGCTTGTTGTAGTATTGGTATTGAGTGTCTAACTGAAGCAGAGTGCAAAAATAGCAATAAAAGACTGGTCTGTTTTTTTCTGATATGTCCACGGCACATACACAGCTGGTTCCAGGTAGCCAGTATTTGTTGTGTCATCTGATCTGGTCTTCTGTTGTTGGCTGTGGAGAGAGATCTAGTTCTAGGTCTACTCTAGTGTGTGTGTGTGCATATGTGTGTGTGTGTGTGTGGTGTGCATGTGCAACTGGGTTGGTGTGTGTGTGTGTGTGTGCACGTGTGTAAGACACACACACACACATTCACACGCCCCAATACTACAACAAGCACACACACACACACACACCATACCAATACTACAACAAGAACACACAAATACCATACCAATACTACAAGCATACACACACGCACACAGTTACCATATCAATAAATACTACAACAAGGACACAAGTGTGCACACACACATACACAGATATTATAGCAATACAACAGGATTGCGTGCACACACATCCCACCCTACTGTGTAACCTTAGAGAACTAGTCCAGACAGTGCAGGATAGATCACTGACATGCATGAATGCACACATACACAAACAAACACACACACAATATCAGCATATAAGCACATAAATATGCTACTGTATATGCAGTACACAAACAAAAAATATGAAGTAGTGGAGACCGTTCAGGATAACAGATTTACACACTACACTACCCACACACAGGCCATGTTAAACAGGCTAAAAATAGGAGGGGCGCTCCACATCCTATAAAATCATCCATGTGGGGAAATCCGATACGCTCAGCTTTTTAAGCCCGGCCTAAAAAGGGGGGAAAATCCATAAATTCTTCACTGAAGTAAGGCAGCCTCAACTAAATTTAAAATTTCACACCGACACCCCGGGGCTTGCATGCATAAGTTTGGGAACGACTGGCAATTCGAACGTTTTTACAACCGTTTCTCTGAATGGTGTCCTTTCTTTCCCAAAATTAGGCTAAATACAATATACTGGAAGGAGGAAACTTTTTCGAAACCTGAAGAATGTAAAATAAGACACACAAGACACGGAGGACGAAGCACATTCCCCTGATGTGCACTACCTTGTGTAAAATGTTTAAAGGCACTAAAGACGTAAATACTTCCATTATACGATATCGCCACCTGATGGCAATAACATGGCACTGACGCATTTAAAATAACCTCTAACCAAACTCTGACCAGTAATCAGAAGGCCTGAACACACACACACACACACAGACACACACATTTGGTAATTTTTGTTGAGCCATGGCAGACAGAGTCCAGTATCATAGGAGCTCTTCAAAAACCAAGTCAGAATTTTGTTTTAGTGGCCCAGTATGTTTACACACACAGGAATTGCCACTTGGTGTCTCTCTAACAGTACTGACAGTATATACATACATATATATACATTTCTGCAACAACTCAACATCCTGTCCAATGTGAATGCAGTGAGATTACACACACACACACACACACAAATAAATACACACATACATACACACTTTTCACACACACACACACACACACAAATAAATACACACATACATTCACACTACTCACACACACACAAATAAATACACACTACCCTTAGAGTGCAGGGACTCCGCTCCACTCCACCTTATTAAAGTCTGCATAAGGGAAATAGGACATGGGGGTGCCTTTTAAAGCCAAACCAGAAATACACAAATTCGCCTCAGGACATGGGTAGCACCAACTTAATTCCATATCACACTGCCAAACTAGGGCATGAGTATCTATGGAAACACTGACGGTTTCCCCATTTTATTCTGATTATATTCAGCACATTTTAATTTCCCCTGTGTGTGTGTTTGCTCGTGTGCTTGTTTGTGTGTATTTGTTTGTGTGTGTACATGTGTGTGCATGTGCATCCTTGTGTGTATTTGTTTGTGTGTGTGTGTATGCTTGTTTGTGTGTGTATGTGTTTGTGTATGTGTGTGTGTAGCTATTCTTGCACTTTGAGTAAATTGAAACAGATATGAAAGTGGACAGAGAGACAGGAACAAAAAAAGTTTACTCTTCAATGACTCAAAAACAGTTTCAACTGCAGTCGTGGGGTGGTACTGCCACCTGGTGGCCACTCTTAAACATCTCTGATAGTTTTCCCCTTCATGGATAAGGCCTTGTCATACTAATTCATAGAAAAATGTTTTAGATTAGAAGATTAGTCCATGAGCAAGAAACTAGCCACTAATGCAATATAATGAATTATAATTATTATACTCTACTATTATGGTACTTAATTAGTTAACTAATTAGTGTAACTAATATCAGCACCTGCACAAACACACAGTTGACGTTGAAGACTGGTCATGACTTGCCAACATGAAAATAATTTTACTTAACCAGCACTTCAGAATATAATATTCTAATTTTCTGAAAGAACATATTATATCACATTTGAGCACAATATTATATGTGGGGACCCACACAAGATGTGTCTGTAATTGTATTGCATTTTCTCTATTGTGAACACAAAACTATATCACACCGTAATACTGTCTAAAAAAATATCGTTATGGCATTTCCATGGAGACGAGACATTTCCATGGAGACGAGATTCACAGATCACACCTCATCACCTCCCTGAGGAAGACGGTGGCGTAACAGGAAGCGTCCAAATCAAACGACAGAGACAGAGACGGTGTGTGTGTCTGCTTCGACTGCCCGTCGTCATCATCAGCTCTAGCGCGTGTGTCCTCCTCCTCCTCCTCCTCCCTGTGGTGTGTGAGGAGTGTGTGTGTGAGGTTGTGGGCGCGGGCTAGCAGGGGGCGATAGCAGCCCGGCACGTTCAGCTTCAGAGCAGGGACTCGGAACCGGCAGGAGCCAAGGCCGTCCTGTGCCAACCTCTCCCGGTACCACTGGCCCAGAAGGTTCTCCGGGTACCGAACGGTGTTCCCTGGCATCGGCAGAACCACCTGCCGCGACACCAAATGTTGTGTGACCAAGAGGATTGTGGGTAGGCAAGTTAAATGCACTATGCACAGAGAGCATCATCAAAATAAACACATACTGCATATACTTATTTCACTGAAGGGATTCAATTGCATTGCAGACCTTTACAATCACCCTACTCAAGGCAATATTAATGTAACATTCTTTCAACAACATAATTTGCATGCAACATTTTTTTATTGCTTTTTGTATAAGGGCCTCCGGCTTGATGGTGGAGAGAGAGTGTGTGTGTGTGTGTTTGTGTCGGTGTAAAGGGTTTGCGAGAGAGAGAGAGAGAGAGAGAGAGAGAGAGAGAGAGAGAGAGAGAGAGAGAGAGAGAGAGAGAGAGAGAGAGAGAGAGAGTGAGAGTGAGAGAGTGAGTGTATGCACACCTGTTCAAGTGAAAACACTCCCTCTTCCGCCTCGGCTGCCGTCACCACATGGATCTAAAAGAGAGAGTGTGTGTGTGTGGGGGGGTGGGTGGTGGGAGCACAGAGAATAGTCAATGATCTCACCATAAAATAGGATCTATTAAGCAGGTGGCACATTTCCTTTTTACAGCCACTATGAAGCTAATCCAGCCTCAAACACCAGCTCCACCACAACAGCTGGCTGATAGGAAATGGCCACAGTGGAGCGATACTGCACACAACTACACAGCCATCTAATGATCTGGCAGCAGCCTTTTAACCGGAGGGAGACACCGTTACTACATCCATCTAGATAAGAGCAACAGGAATCCAAAAGTAGTGGGAGTCGAAATCAAACTTAATGTAATGGTACTGGCCTTTTTTTTAATAGCTTTTCAGCCTTCAAGTCATTTGTGATTAAATGGCTTCAGTCCATTTTTAAACTGTGAAATGTAATGCTTTTGTTTTTTTTTACCATATACATTGTTGTGAGGTAATTTCTGTTAAATGCATTTTTTAAAGCTTTTAAAATCTAATGATTAGACCCCAGACTTTTAACCTGACTAATTTTATATCCATACATAGAGGGGGCATCTAAAAGAAGTGGGATGCAGAACTGGATTGCATTTGTATAAAAAGGCATTTTACAGCTATTCAGCTTCATAAAACGTATATTAGGTCTTGGTTTATGTCTTAATTTTGGCCTAATGTATCTCACATTGTGCACTTCTATGTGTTTTTAGTTTTTTTAAGAGGCATTAATTGATGATGTCATTGCTGACTAAGTGAGACACACGGGAAACACAACTAAATTACATGGAAATGCAGGCTGCATCATCATCACCACCCGTGAACCAGTCCGCAGAGAGACTGACTTTTGACCCCAGGACAAAGGCATCTAATGGAAACGCAACCAAATGACGTGCACACACAGGCTGCATCATCACCCGAGAGACTGACCTTCCCCTGGGCAAAGGCTCAGGCTCTGCCTCCTCCTGTGCTCTGTGGGTAGAGCTGGAACCCATACGGAAGACCGTGGCCATTTTGCATACTACACAGCTCACTGCGTCGGGATTAGTGTGTGCTTCACCTCACTGTGTGTTCACGGTGTGCTGAGTGTGTTTCACTAATTCACGGATTGGGATAAATGCAGAGACCAAATTTCCCTCTCGGGATCAAAAGAGTATATGTACTTACTTACTTATACTACTTCTAAATTACTTCTATACCAAACCAGTAGTTTTTTTTTGCATTTTGGTTCCACGATGCATTACTTGTCTCGGCCATATGCCATAATTCATATGTCGGTCTGTTTATGACTCCTATGTTTGTGTCGCTATTTTGTTTTGAATCTATGATCTTCCTTTTTTTTTTAAAAAAGGCATTATTATAGATTAGCACAAAAAAAAATTCCTCCTGTTCATCGCGCCCCACCTGACATGTCTCTATTCCCCACTAGCGGGGCCCGCCCCCACACTTTGAGAACTACGGTTCTAAACCCTCTCAAGCTTCACTCCGGTAAAAGGTATTATTAATGAGCGTGCTACTCTAAACCTAACATGCACTTACCACGCACTTACCACGCACTTACCATGCACTTACCATGCACTTCCCTTTTTTCCCTCCTCTACCTCCTTCTATCACTGTCTCATTCAACTACTCTATGACTTTTGCAACCTCATCTTCTGGTAATGGTATTGATTGATTGATTGATTGATTGATGTAGTAGTAACTGCTACCTAAGGTCTCCTCTACATTGTAGCTTTGAATGTTATTCCACATTTTTCTAAGTCAATAGTATAAAATTGTTCACGAAATTAATAGATGTCAATCTATTTAGAATTTAAGAATCTGTTGTGCTGTGATATGTATTGCATTTACCCCGCATCACATACTTCTATTTCAAAACAAATGTATAGACCCCATTTCCGAAGCATTTCTTTGGCTTTGGGTATAAAGTGTCAGTAAAGATAAATCAAATTAATCAAGTCGATTTAATCTAATCAAAACTATACTTTCCATGTTACTTATCTATTCACCTGTGTTGGTGTGCCAGCCTCCGCGGTCTCCCCTGCTGCTGCCCAGACCAGGTCACCCTGCGCGGGCTCGGCCCCCAGCGTCCTCAGCCTGTGGGCGGCTGCATCATTCCACACGCGGCTGCAGTAGGCGTGGAGGTAGAACACGCGCATGCCGTGGGGCAGGCTGAGCCAGGCGTGGGCACTGCCCTCTGGACCGGCGCCGTAGCGATGGAGGGCACGCAGCATCAGACGCTCACGGGCCTTGTAGCCGGGCATCAGCGCCAGGCTCTCTTTGGCGTTACCTGGCAGGCAAGAAATAAGATGGTATTGGTGTACTTTGTGGAAACAGAGGGATACTGTAGGTGCAGGCTTCACTCAGTCTCAGTGTGCTGGGCCAAACTTGGAACTAAGTCAGAAATAGGAGAAAAAGAAGCACTTTGCATAAGTATAAGTATATACTCTTTTGATCCCGTGAGGGAAATTTGATCTCTGCATTTATCCCAATCCGTGAATTAGTGAAACACACTCAGCACACAGTGAACACACAGTAAGGTGAAGCTCACACTAATCCCGGCACAGTGAGCTGCCTGCAACAACAGCGGCGCTCGGGGAGCAGTGAGGGGTTAGGTGCCTTGCTCAATGGCACTTCAGCCGTGCCTACTGGTCGAGGTTCAAACCGGCAACCCTCCGGTTACAAATCCGAATCCCTATCCAGTAGCCCACGGCTGCCCCAACTGCTGCCCCAACTTACTGTATGCCCCAAGCACAAGTTAGTTTTACTGCAATAATATTAACTTGTGCACAATGTGGTCTTTTCTCCCTTGTTTTATTTGTGTACTTTGAAACACATGAAGCCAAATATCCATATATGCACAATACACACTGAGGTGTGCGTGTGCGTGTGTGTGTAATGACTAGTAGTTGTGTACTGCAAAACATCCATTAATAACGCACACATTGATTTCCTTTAAGGATTCCTTTATGTTTATCTTTGATTATACAATAAAACATTCTAAACAGTTAAAAGCAATTACTGAACATTCACAAGACACTCGCAAGATAGCTACCACAGAAAAGGATAGACTAATGGATGGATGGATGGATGGATGATTACCTGTGTTAAGGAAATGACGTTTGGCTTTATTTGGCAGGTCATCCTCATCATCGGGAGTGAAAAAGAGCTTGATGGCTGCCTCCTGCTCTCACAGACACACACACACACTTTAAACTTAAATGTTTTTTTTTATAGAATTTAAAATTCTGGAGTCACAGGCCTTATGACCTTCTCAAACAGAAAATCTATGAGAAAAACAAGTTCCTCACATGCCTCCCATGAGACTATAATCAACCTGATGTGGTACTTAATTAGTGTGTAGTGACCAAAAATACTGACAAGCATTTCCAAAATATATATATTTTAATTCACTTTATTTATTGAGGTTTTCCCTCTTCTCCGATTGTCAGCTTCACCTACTCTGACACTGAGGCTACTACAAGCACTACTCACGAGAATGATTCTAGAAGTAATCGGAACGTACCATATTCTCCTTTAACAGAGCAAGCCCAACTCGGTCAGCTTGGATACTCTGTGCGCTTCCGAACCTCTGTGGTCCATAGTAGTTCACAAAGCCTCGCAACTGTGGGAAAGCAAGAGTCAGATAAATACATCTATTCTACTGAGTCCAACTGCATCATCTTCGTGATCTTAACACCTTGATTTGTCCATCAACCAGTGAACTACCAATGTATGCTAAACTGAAATATGGATAAACAATGTGAGATCTTGAAATATGGACAATGCTCATATAACAATTTAGAGTGTCTATCTATCAATCGATCTATCTATCAATTTGTTCATTTAAAAATAAGTTCAGGCCTGCTGCGCCACAGCGCTCAAACCATATACGGGTCCAAGTGCCCACGGGGACCCAGGTTCGAATCAGACCTGCGGTCATATCCCGGTCCCACCCCATCTCTCTCTCCCACTTACTTCCTGTCTCACTCTTCACTGTCCTATACAAATAAAGGCAAAAAAAGCCCAAAAAATATACTTAAAAAAAATAAATAAATAATAAGTTCAGAGTGTTTCTGTGTGTATTTGCCATCTGTCCAAATCAAATATTTCTACGAAATGCTGCCTTCTAAGATACCTTCGATTTGCCGAATTTTGAATCTTTCATGGTGCCTTCAATGTACAATATTCTATTTAATTGTGAGCAGTTGTTGTTGCAGTAGAATGTTGTTATTCTGCTTTCTAGTATCTTGGCAACAACATTCTGTGTTGATATCTTGTTAGTCTGTCCGAAACAAAGTTCGTACTGTAGCTGGTACCTTGATGCCTGCTACGGCAACTGACTCATTAGAGAGCTGAAGGCAGCGAGACAGCAGACAGCCGTCTTCCGTTTTGGACAGACCCTGGCACTGTATCTGAGATAGAATATTCCAGATACTGTTGTCTTGTGAGCTAGCCTATTACATGAACACTCCCCATCCTCATGATGCTTACCTTGGCATTCTCCACGGCTTCGTTCACCAGCTTCTCCAGGTCGCCATGGAGACGGCTGCGATGGAGCCGGAGTTCCCGGACGACAAGGTCAAAGTGGTTTCCCTGGAGTCTGCCCAGGTGAAGAGGCTCTGATGCAGCACGGATGTGAGACAGGCTGATTCCTCTCGGCTCAAACTCAGATGCCTTCTCCTTCAGTCTGTTGAAGGCAGACAACAAGAGGAAACTTCTCAGGGTTTGGAGAAATAACAAAATGCTGATAGAAATTAAAGGAATGCTGACAATAATCACTGATGCAGATGTTCTACCACTTTACCCTAAACATAAACAAGTCTTGTTTAAAGTGCCACAATTGCTCAAGAGTACATCTTCTTTTTCAGTCTGGCAAAGATTTGATGTGATGTGATGTGAAGTGTTTAAACTAACATTATCAACAAACAAACTCTCAGTTTCCCTGTACACAACTGTATTTTACAAACATCAACAAACAAAACCTTAGTTTCTCTGTACACAACTGTATTTTACTGGTGTACAAGAAAACACAAACAAAAAAATCTACATCATACAGCCAAAACAGATTTCTCCATCTGGAGACAATAGAGGCTCATCTGATCTGATCTGATTGTTCTAGGCCTAGTGCTTTGGCATGGAATTTGTCCATACTGTGGTGGCGACATGTTCTTCACCACCATGTTCTGGTAGGTGATGGCCCTCTTGTCCTTGATGCCAGCGTAGGTGAAGTGTGAGGGCAGGACGCCCAGTGCTGCAGCCATGTAACTAATGACTTCCAGCGTCTCCAGATTCTCCTTACGCAGAGTGAAGCCTATAAACACACACACAGGGCAGCAGGGAAGCAAATACTGAGACAAGAACAAAAACTTTTATATAATAAAAATGATTAGTATTACTTATGTCATTTAGCTGACAGTGTGATCCAGAGCCATTTCCACACACACAAAAAAAAAAACTACCTACATGCACGTAACTCACAGGGTCAAATGTTTCGGATTTAACTTGGAACAGTGAACTTAAAGAACTTAAGCACCCTCCTTAGTTAGTTAGTTAGTAAGTTAGTTAAAAGTGCATGTTTACTAAAACTCTATGGTAAAAGCACGAACCATGACAGAAGACAAGGACAATTATCAATTTGTGACATGCAACTTTAAGATGTAAGTGCAGATGAACTAGCCAATCTGCAGAAAAATAAAGAGCTCTAGCTTCTCAGCGGGAGGAAAAGTCACACTGCGTCATCTTTCTGTGTTTCTCTCACCGGTGTATGTGATATCTTCTCCTTCTGCATCAGTAGCTGGCCTCTTCTTGTTTGGTCTTCCTCGCTCTCTCAACCTCACCGTGATCGCACTGCCATTCTGGTTGGTGAAGCTCTTCGTTTCAACCAGCTTTCCAAATCTACCAGAGAGAAAATGATGCACAGAGGTCCTATGCTCCTTACTGGCATCAGGCTTGAATGTGAATGTAGATCCAGAGACTTTAGCGTCTATAAACCTAAAAAAGTCCTCACACTCTTCCTCAGAAACAAGGCTGGAGAGTTTTTTAAAGTCAGAGTCTTCTTTCACAAGGATCTCCGCCTGGTTTGTTACAGTCATCAGAAACGGATAGTTGTGGCGGACAGCTCTGTGGACGCTGGCTCTTTGGGTTTTGTCAGTGAACGTGCCCAGGGATAAATGTCCATTCCCTGTCTTCGCACCATCGCCATCATCATCACCATCACGTACAGGAGCTTTGCCTTCTAGTCTCAAGGCAGTGGTGAAAAGTTCCAGCTCTTCAGACACAGAAGGCCCCAAGATTATACTCAGATCAAAAGAGTCTGACTGAAGCAGCTCGCTTTTGTCATCTTTACCTTGGTCAGTGCCACATTGGATGGTTGTGGCTTTCTCCGAGCCTGGCTCGAGGCTGGACAGAGTGTTCACTTCAATCCTAGGTCGTTTAGGATTGTGGCATTTTTCGCTACCCTTGTGTAACTGACCTGGTGGTGACCCATCGTTGGCTTTGGTCACCAGCTGACCGTTGATGTCAATTTCTGTCACGACAAAATCTTGGGTGCAGATTTTGATGGTGCCCAGGAACCCTTCATGATTTGATACGAAACTATAGGGGAGCACTGGTTCTGAATTCTCCTCCATTCTAAAGAGAAAACGTTTGCCAAGTAAACACGCATAACCTTCAGGTGATAGGTTTTACTTCTAAGAGTGACTTCACGACTGGAGGCTGCATGGCATTCCGAACTTAGATCGTCAGTTTGTTTTTAGTCACAACAGCTTCACTTTTGATAACGTTAAATTCTGTGCAACCTAACATTGTTATAGTCCATTCAGCCATTGTATGAATACGTCTTACCCGGGTATAACTTAACGGTTAAATGACAACTCAAACAAACAGACAACTCAGCTCTTGCAGCACATTTCTAGCATCCACATGTCAACAGTGTCAGCTGGCTCGCGCTAGTGATTGTATTTCCGCATCACGTGGGTTGTAGGCCTAATCTTAAAGAGACCGTGGCATATTTCATGTTTCATGCAGGACTGGAAGCTTGAACATATGAGTTATGGATCGGCTAATATCCTCAATTCGTTTAGAGAGTAGGGAAACCGCAAATGCTTTATTCACTTAACAAATAACTCCAACCACAATATCTTTATTTTTTTCTTGTTGTTTTTTTATTACTTGTACAAGTTTTGTTTAAAAAAAACATTTGAGGCTTGACAAGACAGTTTTAACTAAGGTACATCATCTGTAAAGTTAATTATGCCCTGACAAAGGTTAAAGGTTAGTGGTTTGAATAATCAGCAGGGTAATTAGTCATCTGGGACTCCCAACCCCAATTCCCTTTTTAAAATAGACATACAGCCAAAGCACTGAGTTTGTGACTGCAGCCATGTGGTCATAATGTGTGAGGTGTTTAGCAGTATGTGTTTGCGTCTATATGTTTGTGTTGTGTGTGTGTGTGGTTGTGTGTGTGCGCGCGTTTGTTTTGTGTGTGTTGGGGGGTATTTATGTGTGTGTGTGTGTATGTTTTTGTGTATGTGTGCGCGTGTCACAGTTGTGAAATGGACAAACAACCTCTTCATTCTCAAACATACATATGCAAACATTTTCCCAGAAGAATGGAATGGCCAGACACACAAAAGTTAGTTCATGATCTTACGATGATACACTCCACACAGGCTTATAGAAAAATATTTTTTTTTCTCTCAGCAGTATAGATTTTTAGCTGTAGAAATAGATAAACAACAACAACAACAAAACACAAAGTCAAGGGAAAAAACAAACAAAAAGAACACAACGAGCATTAGCGTACCAAATATTTTAGACAGACTGCTTCATCTGTACAAAGGTTGTTTTGTTAAAAACAAATGGCTCAGCACTGGAAAACTCGCACATGACTTAGTAAGACATAGAGTATACAGCACTAAAGGAACGATTAAAAACAAGAGAAAACTCTTCTACTTATTCAGAATGCTCTTGAGGGCTATACTACGAAGCAAGGTAACTGGCTGAATGGGAATAACTGCTGATCTTCAAACAACACGCCACTGTAGAAACAATATCTGGCCAGTGCAGTGTTCTTTAAATGATCAGCGGTTACTACCAAGGTTATCCGGGCTAGCCAGTTACCTTGCTTCATAGTGCAGCCCTTTTATAGAAAGAAACAAACAGACAGACAAAACAGAAACAAGATTGACCCTTGACCTTTTTGGTCATTATGGTCTTTCACATGACTGACCCCACCCAACACCTGGCCCCTGAGGGTCAACACAGCTCAGATGCCACTGGGATTGCTTCCTGGTGCTTTATTGATTAACTCGGCTGATTTGTTTAGGTCCTGAAGTAATCAACTGCTTATGCTCAACTGGAACACCAGGCACAATGGTTTTCTACCTGATCAAGGGGATAAGGGGTGGGGGGGTGGAGGGTGAGCTAATCAATAAATCTCCCAAACGAAACGCTGAAACCCAAGAACCTTGAGTGGACCTTAAGTGGAGCATTGCATGTGTAGTTTACCTCTCCATGCCTACAAAAACAACATAACATCATCATCATAACATTAGTAGTGTGATATTTTCTAAGAAAAATGGCTTCTATTTCAATGCACCAAGATGCTTAGTTAGCGTTTCCATTCCTCAGTATCTTACTCCGTGCTCTACCCGCTGTGCCCTGTGAGCGGTTGTGATCGACACTAGTCAACTCACTAGTCAAGTTTCCCATATATGTTATAGCTTCGTGTGGTAATATCTGTGTGCATAGTTCAATCTACAGGCTTGTGGTCTATATAATAGGGTTTCACGGAAGAGTCCTATTAAGTAAAGGGACCCCTTTGGTGGGTTACAGGGGATCTGGAATGTTCCACTGAGGACTGAAGGGATGGGAGGGGGTGTTAGGGCTGGATGGGGGTTAATCGTCGTCTCCGTCGCCTGGCGCCCGTGTGATGCGGCGGCCGCCCTTCTTCCCCGCAGGCCCCTTGGGCTTGGCGAACGCCTGCTTGTGGGCGTGCTGTTTGGGGTGAACCTCCTCGTACAGGAACTCAGCCGTCAGCTCGTCGCCATTATCAATCTCCAGCTGAAAGGGAAGCGAACGAAAGCACACTGACTGACTAATGAAGTATGACTGACTGAGAGGTAAACAAAATATCTCAACCACGAATGAACAGAAAATAATATTTCAACTCACTACTAATAAAATAAATAAAATAATAAAATAAACAAATGAAATGATAATACTTTATGAAAATACTTTTGTGGTGAGATATCAACAATATTTCTTTGTGTAGTGGGCAATTCCACGCAAAACTGTCACATCCATAACGCCAACTAAATACCATGGCATTGTGTTGGCGTTATGGATGTGACAGTTTTGCGTGGAATTGCCCTAGTACAGTTTGCCCTTCTGGTCTTAATCAATTAACCAAAACCCATTCCACAGGGCAGAATGAAGTACTGTAAATGTGGATCAGCAAATAGGTTCATGTTTACCTTTTTAGCTATTTCAATGCGCAGATTTTTTTCCACCGTTTCTACCAAAGGGTTTTTGCAGCTGGAGTACAACATCCTCTCACGGATACTGCACTTGTAGCCCGGCATTGAGTAAATAAAGACTACAAAACAAACAAGCATAAATTGAACCTCACATTTTCCATAATGGGCAACACAATGACTAGTTCTAAATATAGCTTTGAAGACAAACAGCTGACATCATGTTTCGTGCACTAACATCATACATACATATCCGTCTGAATAAATCAGCCACATAAAATGCTTTGGGAATAGAGGAGCCTAATTTTAATGAATTACATACATATTTTTTTAATTGTGAATTTTAGTAATATTAATCAAACTGAAGGTGGGTTAATTGTAGATTTTTTTTTTCCTTAATCAAAATAAACCTACTTCAGTTTGATGTATATTACCTGGAAAAAGACTTCCATGATTTTTGTGTGGATGGAGATATCTGTTATAGAAATTAACTCCTCAAATATATTGTTTAAAACAGAACAAATGGATGAGTCTCGTTTGGAAATGCAACTCTCGATCTTGATAAAGGGCTCCTGATGTTTGAGCTCAACAGCTAATCAGATGCACTCCTCCCTTCCGCCCTGACCTGTACAGGTGTCTTACCTGTAGACTCCAGGTAATCTCCTTCATGCGAGTGTTTGTACAGGAAGAAGTGATATCTCGCCGCATCCTTGGGGATCCTCTTGGGCAGATCTTTGATATCGGTAGGTGCAGTGCTGGACAGCTTAATGGACTCTTTCGGGAAGTCGATTTCCTGTGGGTTATTACGGACAGTCAGTCATACACGAGGCCAAGACATATTTATCACTGCGTAGTGACGCAGTAGCCTTCAACAACAAATCAACAATTCATTAATTATAAACCACAAGTACTAAAATGAAGGCCACTCTTTTACTACATAATGTGCACAATCCTTGTTACAGAGTAACTAAACTAACAGTGGGTCATCCATGAGGCCAAGACATATGTATCACTGTGTAGTGAGAGGGGGCCCATGGTAGTGTAGTGGATAAAAGAGCAGGGTTTGCATGCAACCAAAAGTCATGAGTTCGATTCCTAGCTGCCACTGTTGTGCCCTTGGGCAAGTCACTTGTGCCCTAGTTGTTCCAGGGAGTCTGGGCCTGCAAACCTGTTGAGGAGTAGCCTACGGTCACAAATATGTGATTAGAATGTTCGCGAACCGAGAGTTCTGCATTATGATGTGACAATAACCCGACTGTATAAAGAACACTGAAACTATAGATCTTTTGCGTAGAATTCTAGAGGGAACCAGGAAAATAATTCACTCCTCAACAGGTTAATTGACATAATAAATCACTTTGTATAAAAGTGCCAGCTGGATAAATAACGAAAGATAGTGAAACAGCTGCATTCATCAACGAATCAACATTCATCATTAATTATAAACCACTAAACTAAACTAAAGGCCACTTTGACTTTTTACTACACCGCTTCCAGTCTTTGTTACAGTGTAACCAAGCTGTTAACTACAGTAACTTGTCATTGCCCAAAAATTGAGTCATGGCTTGGGGTTATAGCGGTATAAAGAAACAAAGTCCATTTACAAACTGATATAGGTGTTAATAAGGTGTAGACTTTTAGTTGGCATGTACCAAGGGGGTAGTAAAAATAATAGTGTTATCTCCTTTCTCGATAGACAACACATAGTCATATTCAGTCATGTGGTTGAGGAAGGTGAGAGTAATATAAAAGTTTCATTGCCATTCTAGAAAGACGGTATGTAGGGCAGGCCTACTCATTTCAACCATTTAAACAGTGTTGCCTGGTTGGGAAAGGAAGCAATAATTATGCTTGATTATTCTTGATTATGATAATTACTATTGAGCTATAAACCCATTTTTTGTCATGAGCTCTCTCTCTGCCTGGTAACACGTGCTGATTGAAGTCTGATGACCTCCACCTGTTCCTGCTCTGCTCTGCCTCACCCTCGTTAACCTACCAGCTGCACTGCATTCACCACTCATCATGTCCTGTATATAAAGCCTTGCTTTTCAGTCCACACTTGTCAGATCGTCTGCTACCAGCACCAGTTACCTGCCTGTTTTGGAAAACGCCTCTGACTCTTTGCCTGTGATCCCAGACCCGCTCGACTACTTCTGTGTTCTCCAGCCCCGGTAATCTTGACCTGCCTTCCGTCCCTCTTCTACGAATACCGCCTAGTCCTTGACTGTACTGCTGCTTCGTTTCAATTGCTGTTGTGTGTGTGCTTCCCCCAGGACTTCCCGGATCATCCAGCTCCTGCCATCGCTGTTCGGCTACTGGGGGAACACACACACGCAGACTCTTGGAACTCCTGTACCCCCCCCGGAACCCCCTTAACCCCCAACCCTTAAATAAACTTTTGAACGTGACGCTTTTGTGGTCCTCGTCCTGTTTGGTGTCTGACAATTTTTAAAAGACAATAATGTATACAGAGATGACTGGTTGGGGAAGTGCACTAGGCTAAAACGTTACAAATTGCATGCACGACATGTAAACATTGACAACAAGACATAAAACCTTAATCCTCTGGATGAAACATGCATATGGCATGAATGGACATCTCCATGACTCTGACGTAGTGTCAAATCCGGACAATGAAAACAAGCCCATTCAACCGAAAGGTGGATCAAGATCCAGTGACAAATTGCTGTCATGCATTTTCCTTCGCCACACCCTAGTCACACACACACACACCCACACCGGCCTTTTGTTTTGGGACATTTGCAACATGTCCTTTGTACATTACAGGCAACCAAGCAACCAAGCTCTGCTGATGAACACCATCATTCAACTACACTGAGCTGAGTCCTTGTTGAGTCATAACATCAGAAATCCTTTGCCATAGAGTAGGTTCCTGTTCAAATGTACTACAATAACAACAATGCATTGCATTTATATAGCACTTTTCAATGCACCCAAAGCGCTTTACAGCGAAAGGGGAACCCCCACTAACCACTTCCCATGTGTTAGAGAATAAGGTAGAGTATATTCTAACAGAAACAACTGCAAGCAAAAATGCATTTCACATTATGATCAAATTCAACAGTAAATGTCATCTATTCAATGCACCTGGGTGCCTGGTTGAAAATCTACTGCTGGGTGCAGTTGCAATTTTTGGCGCTGGTTTGTAGTCACAGCTAGCCTGTAATGGTGTGGCGCCAAACAGAGATCTGAGAAATGGTGATAAAGGCCATGTTTACAATGCGTCCTGGATGGTCCAATAACAAGTGGTCAGTTCTAAATATAAGTGTACAACATCACCAAGATGCATTAATCTGATTAGTCAAGCCACTTGCCGAGTTGGCCTGACATGGTCTGACACATTTGACCACATATAGTTTGTAGTGTAAACGCTGATGCATTCTGATGCCAATGAATGTGACCTTAGCAATGACGGAATCTTAACACAAGTGGTCAGCAATGTCTCTGGCTGTACACCTTGGACATGTGTAGACAGCAATGTGTCTCTGCTGACCATTCTGACGTATGCTGACGTATTCTAAAAAGAAAGGTAAACAGACCCAAACAGAGGATTAGTTCACTCACTAGCCGGATGTTTTTGGCCCATGTTTGTATAGTCACAGCTGGCCTTAAATGGTGTGGATGCCAAACAGAGATGTGATAAACGGAGATAAAGAGAGGATTTGGTCACTCACTAGCTGGACGTAGTTGACCTTCTTGGCTTTGAACTGCTCCATGGCCTGGATGGCGTCTCTCTGCATGGGAAAGGAGATGCCCTGGAGCGTCTGGTGCTTGGTCTCCGTACTCACGTCCGTTTGCACCTACAGAGTCAGCGAAATAGGGGAGTGTGATTAAGACATTCATTCATTCATTCATTCATCTGCCCATCTGTTTGTTCATTCATTCATCCATCCATCCATCCATCCATCCATCCATCCATCCATTCATTCATATGCCCATCTGTTTATTCGTTCATTCATTCATTCATTCATTCATTCATATGTCTATCTGTTTGTTGGGCGAGGAACATTTCTGTGCCTGAAGTTATCAGCTAGCCTGGCTAGCGCCACCACTTCTCAATGAGACGTGGTCTGGGAACCAAACGTTAATTTTCTCGTATTTGAAAAAAATGCCCAGATCCGTTTATTGGGTGCCACGGATGTCTATCAAATGTGTCTGTGCATAGCTCATCATTGTCTTGCTTTCCCCCTTGTTCTGTGATTGGTCCCCTATCTCAGGCGAAAATTTGCTCCATGGTCTCCAGGCTGCCTTAGCAGCGTGAATCAAATCGCGCGCAAGGCAGCATGGGAACACCCAGGCTAGTTATCAGCAGATGTCAATGTATAATTGGCTATTTTGAAATCTTAGACCACCCTGCCCATACTGGAATTCTGACACAGTGCCTGAGAAATGACTCATACATTCATTCTTGTTGATTCATCTATTGTGAGCATTCAGTAACAATAATACATTCATACAGTCATATTCCTTAATGCAAGCATCTGTTATTTCTTTGCCTCATTCATTCATTCATTCATTCATTCATTGAATTCATTCATTCAATCAGTCATGTTTCTCATTCATCATATCATATCTCATGTTATCCATCCTTGTTCCAATGTCCAATGTAACACACCAACAGACCAACACATGTATGCAGCCAAACATGGTTTGTAGCCTATTTCAGAAAAAGCAATGAACTTGTTAAGCAGCAGGCAGCAGGCCACCATCTATCTCTGTTCCATTGAAATGACTTTCAATCACGTTTCACTAGCTGTTGAGCACAGTGAAGTTATTCACATCCTTTTCTCTGGACCACACTGTCCACACAATGGACAGGCAGAAGGTGCTTCACTGTAATGATAGCAGACAGTTGATTGCAAGGTCTCTGGAGAGACCAACATTGTCTATGATGAGTAAACGATGCTAATCCAAATAATCCATAATCGAGTCGAATCAACCTTTATTTGTACAGAACCTTTTGTGCAATGTAGCAATACAAGGTGCTTGTGCATGGCAAAGGGAAAGTTAGCATGGAAAACAACTAAAAACAACAAATAAAAACACTCTAGACCACACAAATACATAAAAACAAGACCACATAAAAGCAATAAAAGACCTGGCAGAAACGAGACCTAGTAGAATTGGCCATAACAACATTCCAACAGTGCATTTTCCACTCAGTGCCGACCCACTCGTTGACTTTGGCTATATCGAATGGCTTCCAGCGGCCCCAGTGGGCAACTAACAGCTAACTTCTACTTTAGTGACAACTGCTGTATGAATGAGTTCAGTGTAAAAGACTCTGTCACAGAAATCTAGATGTGGCCTCCTGCACAGAGAGAGAGAGGGAGAGAGAGATCGAAAGAGAGAGAGAGAGAGAGAGAGAAAAGAGAGAGAGAAAAAAGAGAGAGAGAGAGAAAGAAAAGAGAAAGAGAAAGAGAGAGAGAGAGACCCTTGAGGGTTGGGGGATGGCGAGTCACTGGCCTGCTCTTTATTATTCCTCCGTATGCACCACCAGCCTGAGGGGAACGAGGGGAACAGAGGCACGAGAGAGGGAGCAAGGAATGATGACTATGATTCCCAAAACAATCATCAAGCCACCACCATGACAAACGTGCAGAGAGAGAGAGAGAGAGAGAGAGAGAGAGAGAGAGAGAGAAAGAGAAAGAGAGAGAGAGAGGTGGGGATGGAGGGCAGACTGTTCAGGTACTCAGACCACAGCACTAAAAGAAGCGCTTCATTCGCAGAGCATCTACTGCACCCATTAGCTTCCACTACAATCAATGGAACTGGCTACATCAGATGTGATACTGTAGTTGCACGTACATTCGATCAAATTAAACCAGTCCTCTAAAAATATTTTTATGCTCCACGAACAGAGTGCTTCAATTGCAGACCCGGTGTAGCCCGGGCTGTGAGGGACAAGGGTTCACTAAAGGTGATGATACAAAGGGCAACTTTTTGAGCATCACATAACTGGGATCATGTATTCTGACTGGATGATCCTGACAATTTGCTTCCTGATGATTAAAGTCTTTCGGGGAAAAAAAAGTTGTCACCCAATATCAATGGGATCGTGCCAGAGCAAGAATACTCTGAGACATTGCCCAGCAACACCGCTCAAGGAGTTACCTGATACCATATTAGAACGTTCATTTTCCCACATTCCTGTCATACTGGTGTGATGGTACACCTTTAAGCCCAGAGTTTTTGCCCAGAGCTGTATATGTATATCTGCATTCCCAATACAAAAGTAATCAACAGAATTGTACATGATCCACGGGGTTGATTGGAACGCCTGCAGAAACGACACACAGTAGCCTACAACCAACGTAAACAAGACGTCAGTAACTGCAACAGCAACAGCAAGTGATTTGACATTATGTAATACTCGGGAGTCTAGACAGACGAAGCAATCTGTCCCGCTTGGAAGTAGGTTATGTGTATTCTCAGAAAAAAAAAAAAAACACTGCAAATGAAAATGTGACATGTATAGTCCTACTCAGCATCTGTTGTGAAATAAATCATTCTAAAGAGACTCTAACCATATGTTAATGGAGACTGGTTCATATGCTGTAGACTAACTGCAGTGTCTGTGTGTAGGCATACAGCAGCCTGTCTAGTGTCAATCTATACAGCACACACAGTTTCACTAGTTTGCCGGTCGGAAAATGCTTGATTTAGATCGCTGATAATAAGCATGTTTGGTTGGCTTGGTAGCTGGCTGTGGTCTTGAGATGCCTATAGCGGAGATGTTTTGTGTGCGATGTGTGCTATGGATGAGGGGTCAGTAAGAGCTACTCTTTCCAGTTTTCCAGGTAAGGAGGGAGGGCAGGTAAGTGGTTGATTATCACGACTGACAATCATGCCCGCTTTGAAAAACGTCATATTACACAACACTACAGACTATTGTTGTAGCTGCAGACTAGTGGTTGCTTATAAAGTTAATGTGCAATACACATACGATATAGTGTAACAGTGGAGGCTATTACTAACAGAAGATGTCTGTGTGCATAGCCAGAAACCGCACACTAGAGACTATTGTTGAAACAGGTTCCTATTCTGCCCTCAACACATAATGAAGCTTTGATTCCTCAACACCACTCTCACTTTCATAGGAAATTATAGGGCTGCAACAAATTATTATTATCATAGTGGGCAGACGTGGCCTACTGGTTAGGGCTTCGGGCTTGTAACCGAAGGGTTGCCGGTTAGATCCCCGACCCAGTAGGAAAAATGTGGGTGGGGGAAGTGGTTGAGCACGGCTCTCCCATGCCCACATCCACGTCTGAAGTGCCCTTGAGCAAGGCACCTAACCCCTCACTGCTCCCCGACCACCGCTGTTGCAGGCAGCTCACTGCACAGGATTAGGATAAGACTGGCACTTATATTCTCTGGCTGTAGATACACAATAATGTGTAATTCTCAGTAATACACAATAAAACATGAGACTAGGGATTGTTAATGAGACCCTTTGATGGGCCGACCTAATACAGTATCAGGCTTTTATGCCCCACACCACAACCCCATCACTCTTTACACTACCTACCCTACAAAGGATCAGGCTCTTACCACCCCCACCCCCATCACCTCCGCCCCTACCATCATCCCCACCCATCCCATACCTCCGCCCACCACCCACCCAGTCGTGCATCTGCTTAATAAAAGCCTCATCTTGGCGAATGAATAGCGACTGTGTCAAAGCCTCTTTGGTCTGTGCTGTGCCGTACAGGCAGATTAGTGTAGTGGTATTATCTCCTCTGCACAGCAGACCGATCAGAGGGGGCAGGAGGAGGGGTGCCAGTGGGCAGGGGGAAGTGCTCAGGGGCAAATGGGGGGGGGGGGCATTGGAGGAAGGACAGGAAGAGGTGGGTTTGTGGTGTGGTGTATGTGGAAGGGGGGTGATTAGGATGGGGGGGGGTAGGGATGGAGCTTGATACCCTGCTTTGCAGTTGGCAAGCCCTTGCTGATTGGCATATCTCAAGGGCCAATGGGCAGCCTTGGAGCGATCATGCCCTTTTATGGGGAAGTGGTGAGTCTGACTTGTATACGTTTCCAGGAGCAAGCTTGTGTGTGTGTGTGTGTGTGTGTGTGTGTGTGTGTGTGTGTGTGTGTTTGTGTGTGTGTATGTGGTGAGGCTGACTCGTGTATGTCTCGAGGAGCATGTCATGCAAAAGAGCTTGTCTGTGGGCAAAAGCAAACTAATTTGAGAGCGGTGTGTGTGTGTGTGTGTTTGTGCATATACAAGTGTGAGTGAGTGTGTGCATCGTGCACCCAAGCGTGTGTGAATATGCATTTGTGTGTGTGTGTGTGTGTGTGTGTGTGTGTGTGTGTGTGTGCGTGAGAGAGAGTGTGCATGTGAGAGAGAAAAAGACAGAGAGAGAGAGAGAGAGTCTGCAGCTCTCTCTCTGCATCTGTGTGTGTGTGTATGTGTGTGTGTGCATATGCTCTGGGCGAACATGTTTATTTCAAGAGGCCCATAACAGAGCAGTTGTCCCCTCTCTCTCTCTCAATCTCTCTCTCTCTCTGACAGACCATAATTAGGCAGTAATTAGATGAGTGTGTTAAAAAGAAGGCACAAACTGCCCAAATCACGGCTTGTTTGTTTCTCTGCCAGCGTCAGCACATTTCCACGGCCTCGTCCAGCCTCGTCCTGCATGGCACGCCGAGCTCATTTGCAATGCACTGTCCCGTCCCGGGCAGTCGGACAGAAAGTCCATCAAATCCCATTGGCTCCATCGAACAGACAGCGAGGTGCCTGAAAGTGGGGCAATGTACTGCATTTGCCATTTAGCCTAATAAACAAAATCAATGCACTCGCTGCGTTTGAGAGCTATCGCTCCCTCCCCTCCCTGCCTCGCTGTCTGCCTGTTCAAACAGATGCATAATCATCATCTCATCTGGTCTTGTCTTGGGTGTGTGTGTGTGTGTGTGTGTGTGTGTGTGTGTTTGAGAGAGAGAGAGAGAGAGAGAGAGAGAGAGAGAGAGAGAGCAGAGTGTGTGTGTGTGTGGATGTGTGTGTGGATGTGTGTGAGTGTCTCGCCTTGAGTGTGTGGGTGGGTAGGAGAGAAATACAAGGACTGTTAACATCCCACTCAAGTCTACTGGGTCAGGCAGAGGACAGGAAACTAGGAGGGATGCGAACAAACACAGACAAAAATGTCCGCCTCCTCAAGGTCAACAAATGTCCACCTCCTCAAGGTCAACAGTGCAGCTTTTCAGCCATCAGGTTCTCATCAGGACCACATTACCCTCGAAAACAGACACGATATGCTGACCAGACCAACAAGGAGGGTGAGAAAATATTAACAACACCAAAACAAGAGGGTACTGTATGAGCATGACATGCCAATCATCATTCTCGACATTTCAACATCATTTCAACAAGCCTGCAACTCACCTGGTTCAATATTATGATTAGCTCCCCTGTATGGAGTTGTTTGTTTGTTGTTTGTTTGACAAGTGAATAAATGTACACATACCTCGCCGAGTTTGATCTGTCTAAGCTCCTCCTCCGCTGCTGTCAGGGGCTGAGGGGCTGCCTGGGAGACCAGGTACTTCTTGTACCCGCTCAGCGACACATCGTCCTGGGGAAACAGAGAGAGTACCGTCACCCTGGGTACAGCATGTGTGTGTGTGTGTGTGTGTGTGTGTGATCAGGTACTTCCTGGTGACAGTACCGTCACCCCTGCACGTGCGCGATTAGGGGTGTAACAGCACACATATTCATACCGAACTGTGTGTCGCAGATGTGTATCGAAGGCAATATTTAACTCCCTCCAGGATTTTGTAATGGTCCGATTGCAACAATTAATGCGAAATCCACAAATCCTTATGAATTCTAGGCAACCTTGCAATTTTGTCCAACAACCAATTTGACCAATTATCATAGTTCCCTGATAAATTTTACCAACTACAGTAGTCCCTCGCACAAAACGTTGAGCCATATGTCGACACACTCACTTCCTTGTTTTGTGTTATGATTATGGATAATTTTTCATTTAGCCTTGTTGACACTTGAGCCAAGTCCACATGATTTAGCAAATCAATATGGGTATTTTCATAACAGCCATACCAAGCACTGAGAACTTCTGAACTAAACTATTCAGGGAAAGTTCATACAAACTACTGAAGTCCAGCTGTTCAAAAGTAAACTAAGAGTGGTTAATTAATTCAGAAGGTTCTGTGTTTGGCCGTGGCAGTGTAGTACGGCATTTGCATACATTTGCACATAGTCTGGTAGTTTGCGGCTCCTTCAAATGTCGCTCTTTGCATGTGACACATCACTCACACAACATCATAGCTCAATCACTACAGCACTAAGGAATGTAAAAACATCAAAAATCTGACGCTGACAAATATGCACAGATACACACACACACACACACAACATGTTCAAATGTTTTCTGCAAAACGTCTAGAGGAAATGTAATCTACTGTACAAGCAAGCAAGTTCCCTACACCACGGCTGTGTGCCTAACAGCCAAAGACAATGCTTTTTTCCCCCCACTCTTCCTGTCATCCTCTATTTCAACCCTTCCCCCCCTCTCTCTATCTGTCTCTCCCTCCATCCCTCTCTCTCTCTCTCTCTCTCTCTCTCTCTCTCTCTCTCTCTTTTAAAACGCCTGCATAAACTGCTTGCCAGTTCACTTGACTGTTTTCCAGCCAGAACCCCCCCCCCCCCCCCCCCGCCACACACACACACACTACCCTACCCCCACCCCCTCATTGCTGACCAGCCTCGGCATCCTGGCAACTGGGCAGCAACACTTGTCAGCACCCTCACAGCACAAAAGCAAGCTACAAAAAAGTTATTTGCGCAAGAAACAATGTCTGAGTGTTTTCTTAACTTCCACAAGCCTCCACAAGGCTGCCAAACCCCCACGCTGTGCACAGTGGACACCAAACTGTAATCCCCTGACTTGTTCAAACTCTTGGAGAACGCTACAAAAGACACTCTGGAGGAGCTTTTCTTGAAGGCAGACTTTAACTGAGAGTTTACAAGAGTGTGACTTGCCCTCGCCGTGCCAAATACTTCATCTTTGATATGTCCACCACCAAACTCCTTTTTCACTGTCGCTCGCGTGGCAGCATACAGCATCTTCTGTCGGACCTACAGGCAGAAAACAAACGGAACAGGTAAATCAGCCAAACGGTGTAAAAAACATGGGCCACTCTTGTCTTTTTTGTTTTGCCTTGAGCTCACTATCAACAAATGCAAATAAACTCTGCAGCATGATCCTCGGTGAACAACTCTAAAGAGGTAAATAAACATGGATGCTGGACAGTGGGTTGCAGTTTAAATCAAACAATTTGGAATGTTTACACACACACATTTTCAAATTTAATGATCATCTCCGTTGGCCGCATTTGAACACACCTCCATCTGAATGGTCTGATACGAAGGCTACAGATTTGCCTCTATCAAGGAAGTGTCGTAGGGATGTCAGGTGAAAACTACTCTTCGCATTTCCTCTTGCCCGGGGGGACAACGCGGCATTATTGATGTTTACCAGGGGAACATTCTGTCGCTTTAGGCAGAAGCTACGTTCCTAATGTAACATTTAATGAATGTAGAATGTAGAATAAAGAATATAGATTTAGAATATATGTAGAATAAAGAATTTAAATGTAGAATATTGTTTTAGATTTGTGAAGCTAAAAGTAGACAGTTATGTAATGTATGTATCATGCTGGACTTTTGCTGGTTTGGCATTTGGCATGTATGCCAAGCAATAAGGATCAAAGCCATATCCGACTACAGTGGGACTATTCACCCCCTTTGTGTGTGGCCCTAACTATTGGAATACCTTTGGGCTACTATAGCACTGAATAGCCATATCCCATTGAGTTGGCCTGTACTTTGGCAGTCGGCCTCTCTCTCCACTATAATTACCTTTATTTTTATAGACAACACACATCAACCGCTCAGTCTCTCCCCCTCCTCTCTCTCTGCACGTGCTCTTTAAGAACGGGAGGCAGTCATTTGCAGGGCCTGAAATAACCCGGTGATCTACTGGCCTACACACAGAGTGCGGAGGGTGCAACATTTCCCATAAAGGTTCCACAGCGAGGTCGTGGCTGTGGTGTAAACTTGTTAATCTACATGATTTGCATGGAAGGGGAGATTGCAACAGTGGAGTGAGTCCCACTGAGGTGAGACTGGCACAGATATCTGCTGTGATGTCTGTGGAGCAAAACATAATCCTGCCATACTGTACACTTGCCTTTCACTCTCTCTCTCTCTCAGTCTCTCTCTCTCCCGCTCTCTCCTTCATGAACTAAGTGAGCCGTTCTAAGTTAAGTTACTCAAAGCACCAACACAGCAGTACAATCCAACAATTTCCAGAGCTCTACTTTCTAGTCCGAACAAGAGGATGCACCCTCTAGATGTTGTGTGTCTCTCTGGATAAGATCAGATAATGGCTGGAGAGATAAATAGCCATAATTGGCTGTGCATAAACATTTAAATAGCTTAATGTAAGGTATGTCCAGTAAGTTCTCCAATTAAAAATGTTCCAGTGTACACATGCTACTACCTCCAAGAGCCTCTTGTTGTAGCAACACAAAGTTATATAAGAAGTAGACCGGGCTAGTTATTTAATTAAGTCTTAAGTAATAGTAGACTGTGTAAGGGCTACTTAAAATAAAGAGTGAGTGAGTGTGAGTTGAATGAATAGACCTTATTCACAGCAGCCATTTTGACATGAAATAGTAGGGCAAGCACAGGTGTTATTATACGTTAATGAAGTCTCTGTTCAAGTTAGTCATTAATAACACCTGGGCCTGCCATATATTTTGCCATATATTTTATATCAGGAACTTAGAAAGAATCCCACACATTGACCATTCCGCAAGCAATTATTTATTAGAAATTACGTTTTGGTATACTCTTTGTTTCGGTCTTAGACCATAATCAGGTAAAGGAATTTCCAGTTCCTGATCTGCGACCTCATATCCAGTGCACTTGCCCGACAAAAGATGGTGTGCAAAAAGCCTTCCTACGATATATATTTTATATCAAAATGCCTGCTGGGGTGGGTACTGTGGCACAACTAACTACAGCGCCTGTACCACATTTGGGTCCAAGTACCCAGGGGGCCCAGGTTCGGAGTCTGACCCATAGAATAATAGTATAAAATAGGTCTGACCCAGGTCATTTCCCGATCCCACCGAAACGTAATTTCTAATAAATAATTGCTTGCGGAATGGTCAATGTGTGGGATTCTTTCTAAGTTCCTGATATAAAATATATGGCAGGCCCAGGTGTTACCATCTCACTCTCTCCCACTCGTTCCTGTCAGCCTCTGCACTGTCCTATCTGAATAAAGGCAAAAAAGGTCCCTTGGAAGGTTCCACCTACTGGAGAGGGGTCAGGTGACCAGGCCAGGAAGATCCACTCGTAGCCCTGGTTGTTGGTGGAGTCCAGCCGGTAGAGGAGGTAGGAGGGCATGTCGTCCTGAAGCAGGGGCATCACGTACGCGTCGTACTCCTGGTCCCATTTCTTCGAGGCCTTCTTGGTGCCGCCCAACACTAACTGCTCTGGAAGGTGAGAGGGGGGAGGAGGCGAGGAGCGAGGTGGAGAGACAGGCAGTCCGTGTCATGTCATGATCACAAATGTCAAGTTCTAGCTAGATTCACTATATTCAGTGGCAGATGCAGCAGAATGCTGCTGGTGTTCCTTTTTAGACATTACAGGAGTTGTGCGTGAGAAATAACACAGTAGGCTGATAACACAACATGATGGATTAAGTAGTGTAATGGATAGCCATGTATGTAACATCAATATACAGTATGTTTACTTTATGGTTTGTATTTTGTTCATTACTGATCGTTATCGTATTGACATTATTGTTACTACTGTTATCACTACTATTACTGACCAGATTCTGTATAGAAGTAGCACTCACTGCTGCACTAACTTGTCCTTATCACACTCTACTTTGATTGTTTCCTTGGGAGTTGCTTTGGGTTACAAAGTGTCAGCCAAATGTAATGTAATCCTTAATGTAGCCCTACCAACTGTTTATAACTGTTTATTTTTTATGTTAACTACTGTGTCGGCTAAATTACATAAACATACATAATTTAAAACTGAGACTCAGTCACCCGCCCTGTCAGTGGATATTTCTTTTTCTCTCTCGTCCTTCATACAAATTATTACGTATGCAATTCGTTTGCCATGGACTCCACTCCTGTCCACTGCCATGCACAACTGGTTTGTGAGGGCTGGAATACGTTTACGTTTCAGCTTTGTCAACCCCAATGTAAACATTTGGGGTTTGGAATTGGGTTGGTGGAGCGCTTACCATTCTGAATGTCGATCTTTATCAGGCGGTAGTCTCCGTTCCGCGCCTTGGCAAAGACATCTCTTACTTCCCGTGTTGCTGCGACAGAAGAGGCAGAGAGGACTTCAGAAGAGCCCTTTTTTAGGAGGGACACTCAAACAATGCAATCATTCAGTGTTCAAAACAAACAAACCGGCTGTCAAACGGGCTGAATGTCACTACCCCGGCCAATGAAGAAATGAGGCCATGATGTCCAAATATGGACGAAAAAAACATAAACCTATCCGTGATGACTATATCTGTCATGCTAGGATTAAGAGCAAGGTGTGATTGACCTGTCCTGCATAGGCCTACTAAATTTGAGTTTTTTTTTTCACTCATCGCACTGAAACAAATGAACTCAAGTGCGATAACAGAGCCAAATGTTGTCTTTTAACAACTTGATTTTAAGTAGCCTATACCGAAAAACCTTGCCTTTGTTATGACAGCGACCAAAACATTAGTGCTGATGTTATCAAGTCTAAATATAGAAGTTACATAAACGATTTCACAGTTGACATGACATCTCTTCAAAACATCTTCACTAAACCGTTAGATGGCCATTATCCCGTTGGCTTTACCCCCCATGGCAACCTTCACATTCTTCAATAAAAGGATGAGTAGAGACTAGGAAAAGACGTACAAACGCACATATGCGACAGTATAATGACCACAGAATTAGGCTAGTCCAGACCTTTGGATTGTGCTATCTGCAAGGCTATAAAAGATAAACGATTCATGCGCACCGTGATTCAAAGACAGTCTGGACAATGTTAATGAATGGAACAGCGCTTTAGAATGTCCATATTAGTGCAACAAATTCGCGGTTCGCACTTGACACAGATTCCAATCGCTTACCATCCCAGGCAATGGAAATCAGGTCCCGACGAATGCGCAGGTTATTATAATCTTATTCATAGCGGCGAGTACAACAGGTCTTCCCCTGTAGTCTAACACATATTTTCGAACAGGAAACCAGAGGGGAATAATCGAACAATAACTGTCCCTCGCGTTTCGGGCGTTGTTAATAAACCTGTAAAGATTTAGCCTACCTTGAATGCCTGTCTGATGGGACATTCTGCTTGCTTCTTTGACGTCGGCCGGTGGATGTAATAAGCAGCCGAACAAGGAAGAGAAGAACTGAACTACAGCAATTTGACCTGCCCCCTGATATGGCGTCATCACGTCGTATTTACCTAATCATGTGATGTAGCCATACACTGCGCCGTGTGAGCTTGTGCCCGTACGTTTGTTAATGTTGACGCCAGTGATGCAAATTATGGGACACATCCTCTTGGCAGCAGACAAAACAAGGCTTGAAGAACGAAGAACACTTTGTTTGTAACGAAAATGCATCTGGAGTGACCAGTGACGGTAAAGCTCAGCAGTCTCTGGTCCCACATGATGTTTGGGTGGATGAGTAGCAATAATATGAATCCAGAGCTGCATAGCTTTTCCATTATGCATTTGTTATTCCTCCGTTATGCATTTGTTATTCCCTATTGTGTGTAGTCTATTGTTTATCTGCTCTAGTGTTTTTAATAGGTCACTTATGAAAAGTATCAGTTCCCATCACTCAAATGTAAATGAAGTGACCCATCCCATCCCATCCTATACTGTAGGCTATACGATAGTCTACAATCGGCTAAAATAGTTTAGCTATTCTGAATTTTCTCTCACAATCTCTCACAACTATTTGTATCTGAAATTGTTTTGCTCTTGACCCATATTTGCTCTTGAGCCATATAGCTTACTTACAAAGTAGCTGTTACAGTAATGCTGTGGAACACAGAAGCATCACACAAGAGCAGGATAGAGTGTGTGAGGCAGCAAGACACAGCATGCAGCAGTAAAAAAAAAAGGTGGTTTGCAGGGAAATAGTGAACCAGTGAAACAGCACGGGGCGGCAGCAAGCAGTTGTGTTGTGTTGTGTTGTGTTGTGTTGTGTTGTGTTGTGTTGTGTTGTGTTGTGCTGTGCTGTGTTGTGTTGTGCTGTATTGTGATATGATGTGCTGTGATGTGCTGTGCTGTATTGTGATGTGCTGTGCTGTGCTGTCTTGAGTGGCATTGTGTTGTGTTCTTTCATGGGCTGCCTGGTGGTCCTGCTGACATAGGCTAAGAGTTGAGGACTGAGGAGGAGGGAATACCCCTCCCCCCAATCCCCCTCGGCAAGGCCTCTGAAAGCTCCAGTTTCCAGTGAAACAACATGGAGCAGCTGACAGCGCAAGGAAAGGCTGTGTTCTGTTGTGTTCTGTTGTGATGTAGTCTGTTGTGTTCTGTTGTGATGTAGTCTGTTGTGTTCTGATGTGATGTAGTCTGTTGTGTTCTGTTGTGATGCAGTCTGTTCAGAGCCTTAGAGATAGAGTCTGTTGTGTTCTGTTGTGATGTAATCTGTTGTGTTCTGTTGTGATGTAGTCTGTTGTGTTCTGTTGTGATGTAGTCTGTTGTGTTCTGTTGTGTTGGGATAGGTGTTCTGTTGTGATGTAGTCTGCTGTGTTCTGTTCTGTTGTGATGCAGTCTGTGGTGTTCTGTTGTGTTGGGATGTAGTCTTTTGTGTTCTAAACTGTTCTGGGAGGTATTCCAAGTACGTGGTTTAGTGACAAACCTGGGTAAGTTAACTCAGAGTAAGGGGTAAACCTCCTAATAGAAGAGCTGTATGGCTTCATTCTCCTTACAAAACAATGCTATAGGACTCTTGTTGTAGGAGGTTTACCACTTACTCTGAGTTAACTTAACTTAACCCAGGTTTGTCACTAAACCACGTACTTGGAATACCCCCCTGGGCTGTCACTCAGCAGAGGTTCTGCTCACTCACTCACTTTCTCTTCATCTCTATGCATTCACAACCGAACATTCGGCAACAGATATCATACTGGCCAGCACCTCCATTTGGGTGTGTATTGGTTTTTTCATTACGTTTTTTTCCGTCTGGTCCTGCTGACCTAGTCAGAGAGGTGAGGACAGACTGAGTGATGAGGGAACCCCCTCCTCCCTCCTCCATCCCTCCATCCTGGCAAGGAGGCCTCTACTGCGAGAGAGAGAGAGGGAGAGAGAGAGAGAGAGAGAGAGAGAGAGACCCAGGAATGTCTCTTAAGGCTGGGTGGGGCGCAGGGCTCCGCCCGAAGACAGGCCTGTAAAAATACCCCAGGAGGAGCCCAGTGTTGACTCAGTGGGAGTGTGCGTGGGGCTGCAGTGAAACCGCACACACACGCTGACACACACACACACACACACATACACATACATGAACATAAACGCGCGCACACATTCACATACACATGCTCATGCATACACTGATTCCCCAACACACAAACACTCACGCATGCATACACGCATGCACACACGCACACACACACACACACACACACACACACACACACCAAGACACACACACACAGACACACACACACACATACATGGACATAGACGCGCACACACACACATGCTCATGCATACACTGGTTCTCTAACACACAAACACTCACACATGCACACACGCATGCACACGTGCACGCACACACACACACACTCACATACACACCAAGACACACACACACACAGACACGCATTGATACACACACATACATGAACACACACATGCTCATGCATATACTGATTCTCTAACACACAAACACACATGCATGCACACGCGCACACTCACACACCCATATTTATTTGGTTTATACCAACATGCGTACACACACACACACACACGCAGACACACAGGGCTGAACCTTAACCCATGTTGGAAATAACATGTTGGTCAGACGGCTGGAGTCAATTACAGGCCGAGGAGGAGAGCACACCCTTACACACTCTCCTGCAGCGAGGGAGGGAAGGAGAGAGGATGGGTGGAGGGACGAGTACGCTCTGGAGGAGTGCTCTGAGGACTCTCCCTGTCAAGGAAACAGCTCTGTGTGTGTGTGTGCTGTGTTTGTGTGTGAGTATGGTGTGTGATTACTGTAAACGCAAGACAGAAGCCATCAGGAAGTTGTATTTGAAGGCCTCTGTATCTGCTTAAGTTTGATAAGAGTTGCTCTGATATAACAGGTTGTAAACACAACAGTTAATAAACTAGTGACCCATTTGGCATTTCACAGATTACTGAAGCCATGTTGTTTGTAAACACTAATTTTTCAAAACACCCCTCAACACCTTAACCCTCCTGTTGTGTTTGCGGTCAAATATGACTGATTGACAATTCTTTTCTCTCAAAAATATTGTTAACTTATTCTGACTACAATGAGGCTCCTTGACTCAGATTTTGCACTGTAAAAAAGAATCACTTTCCTTACTTAAAATGTTCTAGTAAGTATAATTCAGTTTTTGTCTTTTGTTGAGATTAGTTGCGTAACATGAGTGTGACTTAATTTTGAGGTAGAAAAGTAAACAATCAAGTCAACTACTCTTGACTTGCTGAAGTGTGTGCTACACTGTAAAATTAGTTTAACCTTACCTGTTAGTTAACATTAGTTTAAAAAAACATGCAAACCGATTGCACTTGAAATTCCTATTCCAGATTAGTCGGTAATTTCAAGTTGTGCAAACAAATGCTCACTTAGTGTAGTGCACTTAAGTTACTGAGAATTCCTATTTCAACTAACTTGGTCATTACAAGTAAAGTATACTGTATGTTTGTTAAACACAGCACATGTATTGAAGTTGTATATGTATTGCATGTATTAACACAACAGGAGGGTTCATTTTGTATATCTTATCAGAGTTGCTTCACTAGATAAAATATGTATGTTTATTTTTATTATTTATAATGATCTATAATGGATAATCAACCCCAGAACAGACTCAACATTAGGCTCCCCCTCTCTTGTTCTTTGTCCTTCCCATCTCTCTCCATCACTGTAATCTCTGGTGGTGCCTCAATACTTTGCAAGATATTGGACAGTTCAATTCATAGTCATCAAAGTTCAAGGATGATTTGTTTGTGGAAATATTCACCTGCATTTATATCATGTCACCACAAGAGGGCAGTAAATCCTTCATCCCTGTTACCTTAAGTTAAGGGCATTTCACTTACCAGATAAAAAGTGAATATAGGGATTACACGAGTAATAAAAAGCAGGTTAAATACATCAATTTACATCAAGTGTGTGTGTGTGTGTGTGTGTGTGTATCAGCTGTGATAGGCAGTCCTGCTGTGTGTCATATGCTTGATGTGCTTGTATGCTTGCGTGATGTAGGCTACCCTTGAATATCAAAGCTGTATCATCTCTGAGAATATTTTAATTCTTTCTGTAAAGAAGTTTGATTGGTGGATTCAAATAAAGAAATCAAATGTCTGTGTGTGTGTGTGAGGTGAAATTGGGTCAGGTCTGGCCCGGTTCCATACTAGATCCGGCAGCTGTCTGTTAAATAATAAAAAAACAGACAATAGTGGAGCTACATACCCACTGAGTTGTATGCACCCTGGTGTTTCAGTGTCAAATTGCTGGAAAAACAGTCATTTTAATACTTTGCAGGGGACGATTTTGACACTGCTGTTCCTAATTGAACTTGGCCAGAGTGCTTTTGTTTAGACCTGCATCGTAATTGTTTTGAAAACGTGATGTCAGAGAAAAACTGTAACACCCAGAAACACATGTCTGTGCCATCCATTACACAATTTAAATGTTTGCTTCAGATTTGCAGCAAACTTGTGGGTGATTTGTGGGAAACAAATGAGTTCACTAAAAAATATTGCCAGAAGTTTGCCAATGTTGGCTGCTAGTGGCAAACTTCCAGCAAAGTAGTGGCAACAATGATAAGTTTGCCACTAGTCTAGTGGCAAATGTGTTCGCCAGTGAGTGATTAGCCATGATATGATATTTGTTAACGTATAAAATCATGCACATAATCAATAGACCGATATTATGTTCTCTAATATTACCATGGCCTTTCATAATGATTGTAGGTGCAAAAAGGGATACTAAAGAGGTTCATTGTTGCATTTGCCCGTAGGGACTCGCATTATAGGCTACAACACTATAAAGAAATAGGCTACTTAGACATAAAATGCATCGTTGAGAGATGGGCTCCACAGATCGTTGGTATACAGACCGGGAAGAGACATCAACAGGGCAGTAGTTCAAGGAGGATACGCTTTTATAGAATAACACACTCTTCCTTGAGAAAAAAAAAAACACCGTAAACAATATGAAAACCAGGTATAGCCAAATTACACAAAGATCATCGGGGAATGACGTGCTGATTTTGGGCTGAGCTCAAAGTTGCGCTCCGCTCCGCCCCGCCCCGCTCTGATCTGCAAACTGTAGCCAGAGGTACAGTACTTGACTTTAGTTGCGAGCAAAAATACCTGGAGATTATCCTAATGATGTACCACAACAGACGCTATCGTGGGACCATTTACATCCTCAGGGGTTTACCAGGCACGGGAAAATCCGGCATAGCATGGTAAAACGTTTTATTCGTTTTTGAAAATCTTTTTTAAAAGCTCCAACTCTCACAAAATGTCAGACGAAAAGTGAGCCAAATAAGGCGTCTTTAACCATGTCCGGCACCTCCGACAATAGCCTAACGGTGAACTCCATCAGAGTGTGTATGTGTATCGTTAATCTCGTTAAGATAAAGATAAATTGTTAAGACTTAAAGGAGAACCCTTTTGTGTTTTAGTAGGCCTAGGCTTCCAAACATAACCATTGTGTCAGTGAAAGGAAACTGAAACTTGTGATGCAGCAGGCCATGACTTAACTCTGAATCAATTTATGTCTGATAGGAATCTGTGGCAGGAGGAGGGTGGAGAGATCGTCAGTTTTTTCGATTATTATCGCATATATCACAATTCTCAGATGAATACTGCGTATTTTGGCAGGGCACATAAGTGGGCACGCAAGACAGGTAAGACCATTCTAAAAACTGGTGGCATTCAACCTGGTTTTCATATAGTAAATAAGAATGTATCTTGTTTGTTGCTTGTCAGCCTATATATATTAGGGTCGGCTTACATATATCTATAATGTGTGTTTATATGTGTGAGTTTTTGTTGTCTCAAAATCTATGTTGTGTGTTTTTCATGTGTATACTTCATGTCTAAATTCTTCTTCATGTGATGTAGTACATGTAATGAAAACTAATGTACTACCAAACAGGCACCAAAGGATGATGTCATACATGCACACATACAAAGACCAGGCCTCAATGTATGTAATCTAATAGACTCCCCCATTGAGATTGATGGTGTGCATTATTTTCATGGATAATACGGTAAACTCATCCACCTGTGCCTATGTTGTTTCAAAATCTATGTTGTGGGTACATGTCACTTCATGTCTGAAGTCTTGTTCATGTGATGTCTCCAACTTTACTGTAGTGCAATATGATCTGATGTGAAGCCGGATGTGAAGATGCATCTCTGTACAGACCTGTTACGGGCATGTTGTTGTTGGGTTGTTGTTGTGGGCAGCCGTGGCCTACTGGTGCCGCTGTTGTTGCAGGCAGCTCACTGCGCCGGGATTAGTGTGTGCTTCACCTCACTGTGTGTTCACTGTGTGCTGAGTGTGTTTCACTAATTCACGGATTGGGATCAATGCAGAGACCAAATTTCCCTCACAGGATCAAAAGAGTATATACTTATACTTATACTGTAAAATGAACATTCCTAATGGGGCAATTAACTAACTATCTTACTATGACAGCCATAGATGCTCTAGAAAGAGGGGTGGATCCAGTCATCATCAACAACTGCAACATGCCCCGCTGGCACATGTATCCATACGTCCTAATGGTACGTTATGATGTCCAACATCGTTTTTGTTCTTATTGTCAATGCAATAGACTGCAAGACAGTTTCCTCTTTTTTATTTGTACCAGTAATACATTTTAACCATTGGCCTACACATCACACTGTTCAGACAGTCCACTGAGGCCTACATGTTTAAACTGATTTGTGTGTAGGCCTCTGTTCAGATAAATGATCCATACCTCATGTCTATATGCTGTTAGAATGTAACTGAACTGAATGTAACTTTGGTAAGTGTTTTTATTTAGTTTTCTCCACAATGCTCAGCCATGGGCTGAGTTTATGACATGAGCTACTAAACTGATCCAATCCACTTAAAAAAATGTAGACTGTCATTATTATATTTTTATATAATTTTATTTTGATATTATTATACCCCCCCTGTCCCATTTAGTTTGATTATTTCATGGTTATAATGTGTAAAGGTTGTATAGAGCCAACAACAACAACAACATATTAGCCTATTTAAAATAATTGGGGTCAGTTGGCAGGACATGGATTAAGCCAAGTTTAAAAACTCAGTGGAGATCTTCACTGAAGGTCTAGTTTAGTCTCTGCCTATGCTTGATCCCTATTTAGGGAACCAGACATAAAAAATAAGTGGTTACTACATAAGATAAATCTTGTATTTCATGGGTAGGCTTCTACCCGTGACTACTGGATTGAATTCATTGAAACAGAAGACACCTGGAATGTTCCTCTTGAGGAATTGGAGAGGTGAGCCCATGTCTGGTCAACCATGTAAAATTATCCATTTTGAATTATCTGATACATTTTTTTGTTTTAGTTTGGTGGTATTCTTGTCAGATTATAAATTGTTTTGTACAGGAGATGTGACGATATTCCACTATCAGTACTGGATCGCATGAAGGAGTCATATGAGCCAGCACGAAATCCGTATGACGTCCTGCTTGACGAGTATTCTGAAAGTCGCTGGATCAGTAATCGGGAAATGACACAATATAACTGGTCTAACATCCAATAGAGAGCGGCATTTCAATAGTCCACTTAATTCATGGGGGTGAATTATTATGGTATGAAAAGGAATGATCAGATATCATGCACCATTCATACAGAAATAAATTGTGATATTTTTGAGAACCCATGTTTATTGTGATTCATATTTTCTTATTTCACAAGTTCTCATGCTGTATGTTGTGGGGAAAAAAGGCAGACTCTTATATAGCACTCTGAACAAAAAACCAGGGGAGAACGGTCTGAGATGAGAAGTGGCTGCTTGTGGCCTTTTATTCACAAGTCCTCCCGGGCACAGATCTAAATGCACAGAGATTAAGTGTCGCCAGGCAGGAGTGGCGAATGATGGATGTCCTCTGCAGCGGAGACTCCATGACCCAGGCCTTGGGGAGAAGCCCATGTTCTAAAGTTTTTGTATGTTGTCAAAAACACGTCCTTTTTACTTATGGCCAACCCTGGCCCGGTGTCTGCCCCCTGTGTAATCGGCAGACCGTTTATCAACCAATGTATATTCAATAAATCATATAGCTGGATGAGCTCACTGAGCTGCCACAAAAAAATATTAAATACTGAACATCCTGCCCCAGCCTCTGCCTGGCCACCTGGCCGCACATGAAATCTTCATGAACTTTACATATCCCTCGCCTGCTGCCTGGCCACACATGACATCTTAATGAAAATGTACCACACTTATAAGCACAGATATTAATTATAAGCACAATCAGATATCATGCACCATTCATACAGAAATAAATTGTAATATTTTTGAGAACCCATGTTTACTACTTTTTATATTTTCTTACCTCACAAGTTCTTATAGGCACAGACTAGCTGTATCTTGTGTAGTTAAGAAGGTTACGAAGAACAAAGGCCCAGGCAGGTATATCTGTTTTTGCAATGAAAATGGCACTGAATATGCTGAGGTGAGATCATCTGGATTGGAAACTGACAGAACATAGTCTTTCTTTAATGCTCAAAGGACATACACTAAAGTTCAGTTGTGTTGGAGAAACTTTATTCACTGTTAAGCACAAAACATCTTTATCTGGTCAGCTATGAGTTATGACCTTCAGAAGGAGAGACTCAGTCGGATGCATCGTGTCTCACACTGGTGGTGTCATTGTTTGTGGGTTTGTGACCTTGAGCTTATCTACAAACAGGCCCAAGAAAAATGTGCAGTTTGTGTCTCTTAATATCACACATCAGTTAATATCACATAGTGATGTAGTATACAAGCTCTTCATTTACAGTAAAGGTTAATATGATACTTATAGTTATGATACTTATAATTAATAATAATGCAAACATCAATACTAATTATGTGGATTTCATTGTCTTGGTAACATTTCACTTGATGGTATCTGAGAGACATGACACATGAACCCTAAACCTAACCCTAACTTGGACTACTAACAACGCAGTACAGTACATTAGAAGGGAAAAGAGAAGATTACAGCCAGTCATATGGTGTGTAGAACCACAATGCCCCCATGTAAACCACCTATGGTCAATCAATGAAGGTGTAGCCTTTTTTTTTTTACTGGCACAAAGCCAAACAAACAAAAGCAGAAGTCATATCACAAGCACAATGTTTACTGTCGATTTAAAGAGAGTATGAAAACCTTGCCAAATGGGCCATAATAGCTAAACCTCCTGCAGGGAAACATCAGAAGTCAGACTGACTTCAGAAAAAGAAAAATCATACAAATAGACAGTCAGTATTGTTACAATGGATTTACAGAGGACTTAGATATTTGGGAATGAAGAGAATTTCAGAACTACAAAGAAAAAGAACTCCAACACGCTCAAGAATGGCCAATAATAGCTGAGCTACGCAAGAAAAAATACATACAATTAAAGCATGTAAATAGCATGCAGCTACAGGACTTTGAACACAGCGGAAATGCAGAAGTGAGATTGGCTCAGGATGGGACAGACTACCCCATCTCTGCTGCAAGTATTCTAAGTAGTGCAAGGGAATAGGGAACATTGACTCAGAGATAGAAAGAGACTCTGAAATAGTCCACCTTTGTTAGCCCCAAACCCCAAATTAGGGAATTTGATTCAGATAGAGAGCCTCTTGATCAAGTCAACCCTCTCGTACACCCTAAACCCGTCGAAAAAGGGCCCTCACATCAGACACACACACACACACAGAAAAATACTTACCCTGTGATATTATCACAGTTCGAAGACGAACACACATGCACACACAGGAGTTGCGATCTCAACTGTGTTAAAGGGAGCCCATTTAGACACCAGAGTAGACACAAAACGCATACCTCCTCTTTTACCCTGTGAAATCCTCACAGTCTGAAAACGAGCGCACCCACACTTACAGAAGTAGTCATCTCTACTCTGTTACGGGAACCCCGTAGACAGAGTGGACACAAAACGCAACACTGTATATTTTGAAAAACATGAATTGTTATTTTCCTGTCAGAAAACTCCAAAAGCACATATCTATGGCCTATTCTAGTCAGAGAAGTGTAGGCTTACTATAATGCTGTATACACTATAGTCTAGTTGGAGTCACAACAAGGCACGTTGTGTTGGACACAACAAGGCTGCAATTGAAGATCAGTCAAAAGTTATTGTGTAGTCACAAAAACTTCTTAGAGACCAACTGATTTAGAATGTATGCTTTCATTCTTTATATTTCAAAATACATATATCATACGCATCAAGGACATCAGCATTAAGTGGAATTTCCACAGCAACTTTTAATGAACAAAAATGAATAAGCCTACAGAATTACATTTCACAAACAAGTGGCAGTCTCAAATGCCACCCCCATCGCTAGTTACAGTTACGCTAGTTTTGTCCGATTGGAAGTCAGTGCAACATACGTTAATTGACCTCAGGGTGGGTAACTCAATTCATTTCCACATATAGTTGGACTACATGTATTTACAAGAGCACTAAAGAAGACTTTGGAAAGATGTCTTCGAATTTCCAAGCACTTTGTTTGGACTATATGTTGGAGACACCGATTCACCATTGTGTGTCTTATGTGGCCGCTGTGCCATGTGTAATGGTCTGCCTATGGTAGGCTATGCTTGCGACATTGCTTGTGATTATATATACTACAACTACTATGACCGTTCATAAACTGCTTCCGGTTTTGAGCGTCTCTCGTCCAGGAAGGACTTGTAAGCCTCCTGAGAGACTCTGAAGGTTTTGATAATTGCTGTGCACCAGTTGGATCTGTCACTTGCAAGTCTCTCCCAGTTGTTCAGGTTGATGGAGAAGACTAGATTATATATAAGGCTATATAAGGCTTGTGTTATTGTGGTGTAGTCAAGCATAGTTATATGCTTATATACTTATACTTATGTTTACCATTTCTGCTGTAAGTGCATGTTGGGTGTGATGTCTGTATGCTACTGAGACCTTGAATTTCCCCTTGGGGATCAATAAAGTATCTACTGTATCTATCTATCTAGTTGTAATGGCTTATTTTGGTAAGCTGCGTTTGGGCATGGCCCACCTGATTTTCTCTGGGCCCATCCACATTGTAAATTCTGGCCACACTAGTGCTTTGTGTATGTACATGACGCCTCCATGCATACAGTAACTGAGTAATTTCCGTAAACATCATACTTCATTCGGTGGTACAGTGATAGCAGCCACGGCCAAGTCACAGCCATGGCGATATCTGCCACTTTCACTCGTGCCATATTGATTAATGTGATTAATATGAATGATGTGACCTCTTATAGTATTTTTTATGTGCAGACTTGTGCACATGCTTATAAAGATAATGTGTTGAAAAGAGTCTATTATCTCTAGTTTCTGACTGTATTCAGACACTCTGGCCTTTTGTTTGGCACTTGAAGTAAAGTAAGATATAACAGGAAGTCAACATGAACTGCTGTCTGCCATGTTGTGGTGTGGTGAAGGGCACGTGTGTTTTTTGTGCAGGGGTGTTTGTGCAGAGTCTTTTTTTTCCTATCTCGCTTTTTGTAGATTCTTGGAAGTCATTTTAGTACAAGACTCAGAATCACGCCTGTTTGTTTAAGTATCTGAAAGTCACACTTGAGTAAAAACACACCAGAAAAAGACTTTAGAAGGTAGAAGGTAAATTTAAATATGTTGACATTAGATCCACAAATAATTACACACATGGTTACAGTCATTTCTATGGTCCATTGGCTTCATGTTTGTAATATGGGCCAAACTGATTTGTGATGTGAATCTATGAGAATTTAAAGTATGGCAGGAAGGAAATATGTCTTATTTAGCTGAGCTGAAAGTGAGTGAATCTAAATCAAGTGACTTAGACAAGTTGTTTTTTTTTTAAAACTGAAAAAGCAGTATGCACAACTTATTTTGTCAAAAAAAGAAGCCAAGTCTGAACATAGCCTTGTGGTATTTTTAATGTGCAGAAACGTTTAAAGTGCAAAAACATTTATGAGAGTGTGTGTTTAAAAGAGTCTATTGTCTCTAGTTTCTGACTTTATTCAGACACTCTGGGCTTTTGTTTGGCACTTGAAGTAAAGGATATAACAGGAAGTAAACATGAACTGCTGTCTGCCGTGTTGTGGTTTGTGCAGGGCACGTGTGATTTTTGTGCAGATGTGTTTGTGCAGAGTTTTTTTTCTATCTTGCTTAGATTCTTGGAAGTCATTTCAAAACAAGACTCAGAATCGTGCCTGTTTGTTCAATAGTAGGTAGCTATACATGAAGTATCTGAAAGCCACACTTGAGTAAAAGGCTTTAGAAGGTACTGTACAAGGTAAGCATGAAATATGTTGACATTAGATCTACAAATTATTATATACATTGTTACAATCATTTTTATGGTGCTTTGGCTTCATGTTTGTAATATGGGCCACACTGATTTGTGATTTAGATAAGCACTTCCTGTGACTCTATGAGAATTGAAACGCAACAGGAAACCAAAATATGTCCAATTTAGCTGAGCTTGGCAAGCACAGCATTGCTAAGAGGTATATGTTCATTTTGAATTCATTACCAATGACATATCTGGGACGAGGGCATCTTTGTTGCTTCACCTCTTCCTTTAACAACTCTCCCTAAATAGGCGATTCTTGCCTGAGCAGGATTTCAGCTGCTCGACAGTCTCAGTTCTTCATCATGTTTCCTATCCATTATGTCAAATGTGGTGCTTAGTCTGTACAACAGGCCATATACTGTTGTGATATGTGTGGAGTGCAGTTTAGCATTGTTTGCATTCAAGGTCTCTGAAAAAGATTTTGCCTTTTCAGATGTGCAAGCTACCCATGCCATAGGCATTAATGCATCCCCATACCACCATGTTGGATGGCCCCTCTCCTCTTCACCTCCAAGGATGCAGGGTCCTTGACGTCCAAAAAGAATGAGACATTTTGATTGGTCTACCCATGGAACTAGAACAGTTTTCCACTTCGCCTGGGTTCATCTTAATTCGCCTTATTCACCCGGCGGCCATTACGAGGCTGAGGGGTACACTTGCCATTACACCTCAGTCCAGCAGATGGTGGTGGTAATGCACTCCATTTGCAAACGGCTAAAAAGAAAAACTCACTGAAGAACAGGCGAGTAAACCCTTCTTTTTTGGTGAGCTTTTTTTTTGGCAGTTTTAAAACAGAGTGCATTACCACCACCATCTGCTGGACTGAGGTGTAATGGCAAGTGTACCCTTTAGCCTCACACCAGGAACGTGGCGTGATCGTCATGTTGCCTAGCGATTGTGTGGTGTTTTCTGTGTCTTTGCTTACCATGAAGCGTGTCTGATGCGGTGCTGCGGCGGCATTTCTGCCAATTAAAACGTCTCACTTCTTTTTCTCACATCATTTTTTTTCTTCACTGTTTTGAATGAAAACGCTTCCAACACGCTTCCGTGTGGCCTGAAAAATAGGCATAAGTCCTATTCCTTGCATGCGTTTTCTGCGCAGCTCGAGCTGCGCCTGAGACGTGTGTGTCACGCAGGCAGTGTGCAACCTCTAACCTGTTACCATGGGAGCCGAAATAAAAACGGACATGCCACCCAGCTGACACGCTCATGCCATGCACCCGGTGTGAAACGGGCCTTAGAAAATAATAAGACCACAATCATTTTATACATTTAGAGAAATGGTAAAGGGTGGACGAGTATACCACAAACAAAGCTACACCCACATGCTTTTCTAAACCACCTATCGTCACATATGAATATTCTGAATATTCAACAGACAGCAGTTAGAATCCCCACCCAGATCTAAGCTCTACCTTTACAAGGCATTAGATGGTTTAAAATATGAAACCGAGTTCGCCCACACACTGGCACTACTGCAGCTCACAGGAGTGAAGTAACTTACTAATGACCCATTTCTACTTCCAGCATTGTTTTTAAACTTTGGTAAGTTTAACCACACTTTCACACCATACTTTCTTGCTATGCAATTGTTTATATGTTAGTTGTATTAAAATTAACAATATATAGTTGTCATGTTGCTTTGTGTGTGTGTGTGTGTGTGTGTGAACAGTGCTACTTTAACTAACCATAAACCATAATAACAACTATTTGTTTAAATTGTTTATTTGTTGCCAACATCAGTGCAGTTCTTCTGGAAAATACTTTGTCATAGAATTGAACTTGCATTGCTAGACAGCTTATTTGCAGAACCAGCACATTATGGAATAAAACGTTTCCTAAAACTATTTCCTTTAGGTCATGGCTGATCAAGAGGATGATGTACGTGCTTTACTGAATGATTCTGGTGAACCAGATTTGAAGCATGCCATTTCCAGAGCCAGAGAAGTAGTAGATAGGTTAGATAATGTAGTGCTCAACATTGCTGTAACAGGAGTAACTGGAGCCGGAAAGTCCACCTTTGTGAATGCCATCAGGGATGTCAGTAATACTGAAGAAGGAGCTGCTACAATTGGGGAGACAGAGACCACTATGGAGATCAAAGCATACCCCCATCCCACCATGCCCAATGTGAAGATCTGGGACCTGCCAGGACTAGGGACCAAAAACTTCAAAGCAAAGACCTAAAAGATGTCAAGTTCCAAAACTATGACTTCTTTATTATAGTTAGTGAAAAAAGATTCAAGGAGTATGGCGTTATACTGGCAAAGGAAATTCAGAAAAATAATAACAATTTCTACTTTATTCGTTCAATGATTGACCAAGATGTAGCCAGTGCTGAAAGGAGAGGGGTGACAGAGAATGCCACGCTCCAAAAAATAAAAAATGATTGTCAGGAAAATCTCATGGAACTGGGTTCTCCTCCTGTCTTCTTGATCTCATCCCATTACCTGGAGAAATTTGATTTCTCAAAACTCCAAAATGCTCTGGAGAGAGATCTTCCAGATCGCAAGAGAGATGCTCTTGTTAGGAGTTTGCCGGTTTATTCCAGGCAGTGTCTTGAAAAGAAATACAACACATTTCAGAAAGCAGTCTGGGCTTTGGCTGTTGTATCCGGTGGCATAGCAGCAGCCCCAGTGCCAGGTCTGTCAGTTGCATGTGATGTTGCCATGGTAGCAACTTTCTTCACCACATGCTACCATTCATTTGTTCTAGATGATAAATCCCTCACAAAGGTGGGAAATAGAGTAGACAAACCAATACTTGAAATTGTTAAAGAGTCGGCAATTGTCAGGGCAATTGCTAGTAAAACATTTCTTTCATCAAAATTGGCAGCCAGACTTGGGGCTGCGGGTGTAATTGAGTCAGTGTGCAGCCTTATTCCTGTAGCTGGAAGCATAGCAGCAGCTGGAGTGTCTTTCGCTACCACACGGTCTGTGCTCGAAGAGAGGTTGAAAGAACTGTATAGAGTTGCACTAAAAGTGATTAAAATGGCAAACCTCAACTAGACTGAGGTATCCCTGAGGTGCCCTGTATAGGGGGCTCAATGAATTGCATAATGTGGCATAAAATTGAAGGACTTCAGTAATAATCTCATGTTATTTAGCCAATGCAAGTGGCCAGGTTACTATCATCTACAATGTTTCTTTTAACACATGTAAGTACAGTATTTCTATGATAGATTTACCAAAATAGGGATTTTGTTTGTTTATTCAGGGAATAGCTGTTTGACAGTAACCTGGCAATAGCCAGATGAATTTCGCTCCGCCTAGCTCCACTCATCCATCTGGAACCGATCCATTGAAGTGTTGCTTCAGAAGGCTGGGCCTAATCAAAAAATGCTTGCATATGATTGAATAAGCCACTTGTCCGTCATCTATTGACGTGCTTCTTCAACCACTCACATCGAAGCCAACCCGTGACGCTAATAACAGACTCACAGTCGCTTCTACGCTATGTCACATCTATGAAACTCCCGCCCTGCGTCCTGATTGGCTAAACCATAAAGTTGGTTGGAGAAATCACTCTCAATGGAAGAGGTCCCAGATGGATGTGAGTGAAGCTAGGCGGAGCTAAGCGGAACGACATTCATCTGGCTAGGGTCAGGTTAGTTTGACAGTGCTTCTGGGAGGGTTTATTTTGATGTATGTTTTTAAGGTATTTTGTGTATCATGAATTACTTCTGCTGTGTGAGAAATATCCCTTTGCTGAATGGACTAGAGCAACATGATCTTTGATTTTCAACACACTGTTGTGAAAAGTATAAGGGAATTGTTAATGGACTTATGCATCCTAAACAATAAAACTGTGTTCTGTGTAAAATGTATGTTGTTGGATTCTCGATAAACTATTCTTTCAAAATATATGGCACTTGATAGTTTTACATAAATCAGGGGCATTCATGTGTACTCTTAAACCTGTTAGAACTAACTTCACTGTGGTCTCATACTGTAGTTCTACAGTTATTTACGTTCACTATTGACTGACAAGGGGTTTAATTAAAGGTTTGAACTGAAGTGGAGCGCAAGGCGAAATATTCATCACTTTTTTGGGTGTACAGTAAGATAAGAACAAGCCTTGCGTCGGCTTTGCCCCGGGTGTATGATAAGTGAAAAGTGTGTCTGCAAATAATGCAAGAACAGAAGAATAATGGTCTGTAAAATTGTAAATAATTCTGGGTCATCATGTACAATGCATAGCTTAATTTAAATATGCAGAGAATACACACAAGACCTGGCTGAAAAACAATATTGGATGTCCATCGTCTTTGGGGCCTTTGGTAGCCCAGTTGAAACCAGACCCTTCTCAATCTCGAATTTGCCGGAAGTACGTCTGGGTTTTTCCCAGGCTAGGCCTTAGGTGCAACTGCATGCAAAACCATTAATTTTGCTTGATCCTTCTGGGCCACCATATTTCTCCACTCGTGCAGCCTGATGCAGCTGTGGTAGGTATCACACTGTGAGATCTGGGGTTCAATAACTTGTATCTGACAGCACCGTAAGTATGCTCACTTGAGCCATTACCAATGTACAACTTTGTCACTTAATAATGTACAACTTCAACACTAGTTTTACCCAAATCATTGCTTAACACAGAGCCCGGCTCTGGCTTAACAGACCTACTGGCACCATCTAGTGGTTAAACAAACCTTGCAGTAAACCCACTTCATTATTAGGAGTTTGCACGGCGTGTCATTTAGAAAGCTTTAGGCACTGAATAAGATCCCTAACATCGTCAAGGAAAATGGTTCATTATTGCCGTGTTTTAGGTTGTACCAATAGGTCAGACCGAGAAAAACATCTGGAGTAGGTATCAACTTCCAAAAGTTATTAAAAAACCAGGGAGAAAGGAGAATAATGCCAGAAGCTATCAGAGGAAAGGGGGCGCTTGTGGTTGGACTTGGTACTTCGTCTCCCTCACCAACTTATATGGATCTGCGCTGTCAATAAACCGAAATATTGCGCCTTTTCTTGTGGTCCAAGTCCTGCCCTATATGCCTTTGCATCTTGGACGTGTTTTGATGAGCTTTTCTGTTGTTTAGACATGGTTATAATCACGTAAGTTATCCAAAGTGCATAATACTCCATTGTACTTCATTCAGTTCTTTACACCGAGTGCCTCCAACATGGCCATGCAGCTGGGTTACTGCCCAGAGAACGTGACGTCCGTACAAACCCCTAATACAGTGTTTCTTAACCTTTTTTCCTTGAAGCCCCCTTTCCTGTGTCTAAGAGGGCCACCTACCCGCATACACACACAAAAAGAATAAAGCAATTAATTACATACTTATAAGTTCAGAGGTAATAAATAGCTACATGAATTTAAATGTGGAACAAAAATATGTTCTCTTTTGGATTACACAGAACTTTGATTATCCAATTGGGTGTGTTATTGGGATTTTATACATTTAATGTGCGCAAATATAATTTTGGTAACCTTACAACCTCAGCCCAGGCAACATTGTGCGGACCCCCTGCATTATCTGGCAACCCCTAGTGGGGTTTGCGGACCCCTGGTTGGGAACCACTGCTCTAATACACATGCTGCATTTTCAACTGGATTTGAATCAACCAGTGACGTTTTTCAAAAAAAAAACATTTATTACTTTGATTTAAGCCTTTAGGCGATATTTGACTGTTTATGTTTCAATTTCATTTTCACTGACTTGACTTGTCCTCAACTTATCTGAATCTCATTAAAATATTTTTATTTACACGTCACCGTGGGCAACTAAGAGTACCTGCTTAATTTCGATTAAAGGTCTGGAGAACAGCTCTATTCTAGTGTGGTTGAGGTAACATTAGTTTTACAATTTAACGTGGAACATTCTTTCAGATTATTTTTCTTCTGTCTTTATTTCCCTAAATTGACTTGCCATACAGGTCTGGCGTTTATTTTCATTTATTCATTTTTTATGGCCAGGCAGCCATTACAGAATTCAAATGAAGTTATCATTATTTCAGCACATAAAAACTTCACTTCATGGCCATAACTGGATGAGCCTGTGTGGTGATGGTAATGCTCAAAAGTGTAATAAACTTGTGACTGTGGCACTTCACAGATTGTTTAACTTTTAGCAAAGACACTTTGTATTCTCTAATTGTGTAAGACGCAAAGTTGCCATCAACATGAATCATAGATTGTTTACGCTCTTTTTTCCCCCCTGCAACTCTCCTCAACAACTTAATTTGGAATATTTGATCACAATTGCTTCACCAGATATTTATTGCACTTTATTTTGAAGCACTCTGGTGCAGCTAAGCAGTCTGTAAATGCGCTGTATAAATAACATTTCTATTTATATCTAATGCAGAATCAACCTCAGAACAGACTCAATATTAGAGTCTCTCTCCCCTCCTGTTCTTTACCTTTCCCATTTGTGGGTGGATGCAAGACCTCCAACTTTTTCCTTGTCTCCATCATCTCTGGTGGTGCTTTCAAGTGTGTGTACACTTTGAAATATGTTGAACAGCTCAATTCATAACCATCAAAGTTCAGGGATTAATTGTTTCTCAATATTCACCTGCATTTATATCATATCCATAGTTTGAATTACAGGGGGTACTATACCCCCCAATGAAGACCCAGTACCCCCCAAAGAGACAGAAACATCAGTTTTGGGGGGTCAGATAATTTCTCTGACATTGTGAAAAAAATATCACAAACAGTTACAATACAAGTCAACTCCTATTTTCACTGTAGGAACATTTTAATGTAAAGCGATTTCAGACATCCCTATTGTGGACCGTACCATTTTTAACCACCGTGGCGCTAGAAGCAACAGACATAGAGAACGACTTCAACTTCTCAAGCAAGTGTCAACGTTGAATGACAAAACGCTAGGTAAATTCCTCCAGTAGGCTAAATTCTTTCATAGCTCATGTCACGTCTTCATACTGTACATTGAATTACCAGTTTTCAGTAATGCACTTCAAGCTTAATACATATATAGGCCTACAATACAATATACACCTTTTACACATACTTATAGGCCTACATAACATACTTATGTCAGATTTGGACAGGTCTAGAAATACTGTACAGTGCTATATAACGTAGGCTAAGTACAATGTCTGGAAGAAGTGTATCTGTGTTTGTGCATGTGACTCATTTGTAGGATACTGTAGTGTTGATGATACCCAATCTGCCAAAAGTGTGTAAGACAATGTGTGAGAAACATGGTATAAAAAAAAGAAGCGTTTTCATCTTTTTTAACATTTTTATGAAAAATGGCAAGTCCAAAATTATTCATAGCCTTTTTAAATAATCAATGGAAACATCTTTATTTGCATCCACAACTCTCAAAATGGTTCTTATAATATCTACTAAGCCTCTCCATGTCTCCACAATGATTCTAGACCAAACCTTTTAACAGCAATCCAGATTTTCAGGAACGATTATTTGCCATCACTCTGGCCTTGTGTTCACTTTTTTGACGGATTAAAAAAGATAATAACGATTTTTTCCATGTTTCTACCACATTGTTTTACAACCTTTTGGCATGTGGCAGTGTCATTTTCTGTCATCAGCAGCATCGGCGTAACTCCGCTTACAAGATGCGTTTTGGTTGAACTTCTCCCCAGTCAGGGTGTTGAGCAGGTACTCTTTCCCCTCCAACTATAGCCAATCAAACAAGCACCAGCGCCGCAGCGCGGGGCTCTGTTCCTCCGTCGTCTCTCCCTCTGTCCACGCAACATGCTTTGTCAACACAGCAAGTTATGGGTGCCCGCGTGTAGCCCTCTACCTTGCCTTCCGCTACTCCGGTCTCTTTCTCTATTCCAGCTAATCAACCCTCCCCTCTGTTTTCTCTTTGTCGACCCAGTGTGCTGCGCATCCTCCTTCCTCTCCCCCTGTAGCGACCGCGTCGCTACCATTCCCCTTTCCCCATCATCTCCAGGCGGCTCAGACAGCGTTCACGCCCGTATCTTTTCTCCAGCCAGGGACTGCATCCCTGGTTCTGCCTCACCCCTCTGTCCCTGGATTGGTGCCACCACCCTATCCCGTCTTGGCATCTCATCAGTTTGTCCCCCTGCTCACACTCAGTCAGTTCCAGCTAACCAACCCTCCCCTCTTTTCTCTTTGCCGACCCAGGGTGCTGTGCAACCTCCTCCCCCTCCCCCTGTAACAACCGCGTCGCTACCTTTCCCCTTTCCCCATCATCTCCCGCCAGCGTGAACTGCGTTCTCACCCTCGCATCAAATAGATTTGCAGGAGATTCTAATTCACATTCGCTTTCCGGAGAAGTTGGATGTCTGCTCGTTTTTGCATAGTTTTAAGTAAAACATACTGGCATAGGCCTACTTTGATTTGAAAATGTGTGGTTGCTATGCAAAATGTGTACATGCACTTGATCTCTCTCCTATCGTGTGCTGATATATCTCCCAAATCAAATCATACTCAATGCCTGTTTAGTAGGCTCTGTTGACTGAGTTGACTGCAGTAGTATTGCAGTATTAGCATAGCGGTACAAAATATGACCGCCGCTCAGTCCTGTACATCCATTCCGCGAAAATAAATCATATTAATGAATTTGTCTCCATCTTCTACTCCATCCCCCACTCTTGAAACTTTTGTGTATGCTTGTTTGGAATGTGTGTTTGCGGGCCGCACACAAAGTAGCCTACTGGCGCTGCAAAGGTGAATAGATTTGTAGCACTTGCCAACAAATTTGTACCATTGTTATAAAACCTTTAAAATATCTAAACAATCACAAGTAGGGCAGTTCATCACAGTCCATCCATTGCAACTGCACTGATGAAAGGTACACCTGTAGGCTACATTGTATTTGGGAAAAGCAGAAGGTAGCAGCATAATGTATTTATTATTAAACAAAACAATCCCTGTCAGTTCCATGCAGTTTTCAACAGCTATCAAGAAGAGAGCTCATGTCATGGATTTTTGTAAATGTTTCCTCTTCTACATATGCATAAGTTTAGTCATCTAGTTCATATGATATTCAGCTTTATTGTCAATGCACAAATTAAATACCAGTAGTCTAAAACAAAATGCCGTTTTACCCAGTGGTGCAAATAACTGACATATCCAAAAGGGCCTTCATGAAATGCGTTGCTAGACTGTTCATACACATTTTAACGGGCCAAGTTGAAGAGCTACTGTCCGTTATTGTTTGTGCAAATAATATGCTGATTCATGTTCCCTTGCATTTTGCAACTGAGGTCCATGGTTAGTCTGGCTTTCGCCAGACCAAGCTCAATCTTTTAAGAAATCGAAAAGGAATCGCCGGCAGATCAGGCTGAGTTCACCCAGCCTAGTCCATGGTAGGCGCCCGATAGAAATATTGTTTAATTTTGCGATTGAGATATCCATGCACTGGTGCCCCCCCTGCGACGTGTTCGCCCCCGGTTTCAGAGCTATTCTAAATGCAAAAATGCATAGAAGGAGTTATGACAAAACCGTGACTGTTAACATAAGCTATATAAGGTAGGCCCTATGCTAGGCCTATTACACAACATAAATTGTCACTAGGCTATGCTGGCGACCCAAATAAAATCTCCTTTGGGAACCAATGGCTTACAGTAAGTATCAAGCGGACTTAAGCTGCACCTCTTGGCGAAAAGTTAATAGTTTTGCATATCAGTAGTACATTTCACGCAGCTGTGTTAATCAAGGCGCGAATGAAGTGGACACTTCTAAATGGAACCCAACCCACTGTACAGTAGCTCAAGGTCTGTGGCTAAAGCAGCCATAATGAACGCGCTATCATTGTTTGGATACTTCACACACACGTGTTTTTAATCGCATACTATTACACTACAACTACCAAGCTGGAATCAAAGCACATCGACTCCCCTCTCACACCCACGCACTTTGAACAAACAAAAAGCATCTCAGTCTCACGGTATTAGCCATAGGCAAAACTGTATCAGACCGGTGTAACGTTGGTACTAAATCATCCATCGCAAAGAAGGATTTTTGTAGCACGTGCAACAAATATGTGTAGGTACAGCCCTGCCCTGGATACATCTCTCAACGTACGCTTTAAAACATTTGGTTTAAATGGAGATGTAGATCATCACGGGTGCGTTAATAAATCTACATTGCGACGAGTTGACACAAATGATTCACTTTGACGAATTTATGTAGTTTCAGTCCTAGTTACTTTACTTTGAGCCATGCTCTTCCTTACTTGAATCACCTTTGAAAATAGAGGGTTGAAGTAGCCTATATGGGTGTTTGGGAATGAACGTTGACTCAGATGCTTTTTGAGACTTTGAGCAGAAATGTCCCAGCCCGGTGTTTAGGATGCATCATATAGACAGGTTATCTTTCAGGAAGCCTATATATTTTCCATTAGAAAACCATCACGTAGCGAACGTGTTGTGGCTAACTCACTTAGCTCCTGTTAGTAGCCTAGGTTATGGTCATAAGCAAATGAGGTGACAGTCGAAAGATACAATTAGTGCTGTTATCAATTTGCTTGGTAGCCTATAACAACCGCATTTATGGTTTTCTACAAATACATCAATAATGAAATGGGCCTCCATCACTCAACCAATGCTAACGGTAGCCTAACATTATTTTACCTGTCCTAGGATATAACCATAGCAGCTAGATGTCTATCGGATATAACTTGTATAAGATTAACGTAGCCTACCTGCAGTAAAAACCAAGCATGTCCGATAAACATTCTCAGATTTATTTCGGCTTCAAGAAGAAATGGGAATTACATTTCATGTGTAAATTGTCCTATCCTTATTAGACGTAAACTACAGTCCTTGTAGGAAGCGTCCATTGTTTTTCCAACCCACTTTTTAACTTCCAACAAAATTACGTCTCACTGCAACAATGCGCCATCTAGTGGACAAATGATTCGTATGATTGGGCCTAAGAGCCCCACTAGTCACTAATTGGGTAGGCTTGTATATATGGAACTGTTTATCCACTGATTGTTTTTCTTTTTCTTTTCTGTTGATAGCAATACCATGTACTCCTTTGGGGATATTGTTTTTTGTAAGCCCCTTTTTGAAATGTATAGGTTTGTGTAATACCTGTAAGTGTTCTCTTAATTGAGTGAGTAGTGGGGCTCTTAGGCCCAATCATACCAATCGACATCACATGGTATGTCAGCTGATTGTAAGGCCTACATATATATCCCTTCACCAAATGTGTCCATCATTTGCCTGAAGAAGACCCAGCAGGGTCGAAACGTTGCAATAAATAATTGGGAGTCAATAGCAGTGTTGCGGACATTATATTTTTTAGCCTATATTTTTAGCCTAGAAATCTAGACGCACCCTAGCGGGGCTAGTCTAGCAACTCTCCGTTGGCTTGTGAGCTCGAAAAATTAAACTTCTATCAGGCCAATCAAATCGTGTATAGAGTTGTTAGGCGGGCTTAACATAATGATTGATGGCAGAGTTGCAACGGTTTGGCTTGAATTCCCTGCTACTTGAAAACAAAGAAGATGGATGTTGCTGTTGGCCAACAGTGTGACACAAGTTAAGCTTGTTTTAAGTTGGCAAAAGTTTGAACTAGCCAACTAGCTCCGCTGGTGGGAAAACGCATGGGACTCAGCGCTGTGCTATTGCGTGCAGAGGGAATTTGAAAGACAACCGATTATCCCGCCCCTCGGACTGAACACTGCGAACGGTGAGTGCCCAGACCCTACAGTACATTTTAATCAGTTAATCCTCGTCAGGCTAGTCTTCAACATGACTATGGATGAAAATCCTGATTCACAGAGGTAAGTGGTTGGAAAAGGCACAAGTCACTTCAGGGCTTTGTCGGACAGCTCGGGGTATTCTGTGGAAACTTTCAGCCAAAAAGCAGGCAGACATCTATCAGAAAAGTCCATTTTTAAAGCACTGTCACAGGACAGTTCGGCCAGGCTGTCTTGGTCTCTGGGGGTGAGGTTTGTCAGGGTGTAGTCATCCTCCAGGGTGGCAAACGGATTTCTAATCCAGTTCGCTGTGGTGTCGGGGGTTGGGAAATAAATCCGTAGCTGAGTTTTCAGCAGGTGTAGGTGCTGTCTGATATCATCTTGCACAGCACTTGAAAAATGCGTGTCTGAGCTGTCTAAAAAATCAGAAAGATTTGGAAATGAGTCATAGTTTGCCTCCTCCACGCGCCTGGCCCACATCCCGATCTTCTTGATTGCTGCTTCAACTTTGTCTTGCGTGTGAAAAAGAGTAACCTACTTCACCTGTAGGGTCCTTTTCAGTCCATTCAAGTGCTAAAAAATGTCAGACAGATATGCCAACTTGGCAAGCCAGTCTGCATCATTGAATCGGCCAGAAAGGTCGAACTTGGAATCAAGAAGAAACAGTCTCACCTCATCGCGCAACTCGTAAAGCCGTGCAAGCACCTTCCCTCTTGACAGCCACCGGATCTCCGTATGGAGCAGCAATTGTCGGTGCTCACTGCCCATCTCGTCGCATAAAACTGAAAACAGTCTTGAATTCAGCGGGCGGGCCTTGATGAAATGTACAGTTTTTACGGCTTCATCCAGAACAGTTTTGAGATCAGTAGGCATTCTTTTGGCTGCGAGAGCCTCTTTGTGGATGCGGCAGTGGATGGATTTCACTTGCGGAGCAACTGCTTGCACACGTTTAACAAGGCCGCTGTGTTGGCCTACCATGGCTGCTGCCCCGTCTGTGCTTATTCCCACGCATCTTGACCAATCAATCCCATGTTCTGTGATGAAACCGTTCAACATGTCAAAAAGTGCCTCTGCGGTTGTGCGTGTCTGCAAAGGTTTACAAAAGAGAAAGTCCTCTCCGTTGTATTCATACCTTACGTAGGCGAGCAAGTTGGTGAGGTTCACTATGTCCGTGGATTCGTCCAGCTGAAGAGCAAAAAATCAACTGGCTTTGATCCGCGATATTAGCTGGTCGTTTACATTGCTGGCCATCTCCTCAATTCTGCGCTGCACAGTGTTGTCTGATAATGGAATCAAGTCCATTTGCTTTCGCGCTTTGTCACCCAGCATGACACCCACAGTCTCTTTAATAGCTGGCAGCACCACCTCCTCCCCGATTGTATGTGGCATCCCTTTTTTAGCTATGATTCGGGACACCCGGTATGAAACTTCCACTGCTTTATTAGCACTAGCACCACCTGCAGATGTCGATTCCATCACTTTCTTGCTTGAGCGGTATTCCTGGAGCTTATTTTAGAAAAACTCGACTGGCTTGGACTTAAATTCCCCATGCTTGGTTTCCAGATGCCGGCGAAGATTTGACGGTTTCATGCTCTCGTTAGTCCAGTGCCTCATAGCAACAAACGCAAACAGGTAACGGCTCGTCTTCGGGGCCAGAGTAGCTGAATCCCAGTGCTAAGTAGCTTTCATAGTATTTTCTTTTCACCCTCCTTTTCTTTGTACCTTTATGAGGAATCTGGCCCGACTCACTGTCAATCTCATTACAACTAAAGTTAACATCTGCCTCTTTTCTCTTTAGAGAACCTGTTGCCATCCACCGATCCATGTTGTTGTTCTAACCAGTTCTGACCGTTAGCGGCACTGCACTTGAACGTCACAGCCTAGCGCCACTAGCCTTTTAGTTACACAATAATCACACAATAACTTGACTATTTAAATTTTATATGAATATACATATTCTTAGAATATATGTTAGAATTTCCTGGTAAAAAAATATTATTTTATATTTTATTTTGCTTTTCCACGGACCACCTGCAGTACCCTCACAGACCACTAGTGGTCCGCGGACCACAGTTTGGGAATGACTTGATCACTTTTTGAATGGAATTACTGACATAATTCAACTTTTTGATCATATTCTAATTATATGACCAGCACCTGTATAATGCAGAGAGCCACCTAAGCATGGAAAACTTTGTTGATGTTTGATATTATTTAATGTGCCTAGAATCTGTGTTGTTGACACTTTAATTTACAATCTGCAATATAAAGTGGGGGAAAAAAACAACTTACCCTTCATATTTTGGCATGGGACACATGGAGACGAATAAGAACAGAAATGGCACAGGTCAACATATACTGTAACATAACTCATTTAAATTGTACAGACAGGTACAAATGGCATAGCGCACCGAAACAACTGGGATGTGGAAGACTAATTAGTTGTGGGACACCTGTGTTATTGGTTAATAGGATAATGACATTTGTGAAACATCCTAGGCCTCAGTCACCTTAAGGTATGAGCTACACCAGGTGCGTAACTGAAGCGTTCCGTTCGCGACGCGTAAAATCCATTTTAGATGAATGGTCTATTTTTTTTTAATGTACGCCCCACTATCACGTCTGGTGTAGCTACTTCCATTGATTATAATGGAAGCTAATTGTTGCAGCAGGCGCAACGCGAACGGAACGCTTCAGTTACACGCCTGGTGTAGCTCAGCAACACAAGCAAGGCAACAGCTATACCCACTGGATTAAATGTTGATTGATAGGCAAGGCAACTTCATCAGTAGCATGTTTCATAATCAAGGCAACCCAATGTGCTTTTACATTATCCGAGAGAACAGCATATAGAATTAACTAGATGTACCGCAGAGCGGTACAAAATATGACCGCCGCCCAGTCCAGCACATTTTTTCCACAAAAAGAAATCACGCTGAAAGGCCTATATGATTCTAACTGTCTCACTAAATTGCATTATCCACACTCAATTCTCACTGGTATCTGCTAGACAACAAGTACCAAAACATGATTAGTTCATAGATTTCACATGTAAAATTCATTTTATACAACCCCACCTCCATCTTGCCTGTTTATAATTCTGATAAATTCTTGATTGTTTGTGTTATGTTTATGTTATGTGTGTGTGTGTGTGTGTGTGCGTGTGTGTGTGTGTGCGTGCTTGTGTTTGTGCCTGTGACATTACTGTGAATGTATGTGTGTGTGTGTGTGTATCTGTTTGTGCACATGTGTGCACATGAAATGGGTTAACATGACCCCTGGAGGCAAACATACGGAAAAAAATGGTCATCCTAGGCCCTACAGTTCTCAAGATATTCACAGAGAACTGTGTCTGCCCTAAAAAAAAAAAAAATCTGACTAAACCTATATGACCCACGCATGAGAGACAATAAAAACATTCAAAACAGGAAACATTTTAAAAAGGAAATAAAGACATATAGGTCTAAGTCATAAAAATATATAATGGTCATGCAGTAGCAGTTATGCTTGGTCGACATGACAGATGCTCATTAGAAATAAATATCCAGTAAGTGTCCAGAAATACTAATACAAAGGCCTAAGTAAAATCAAATCCAACTTAAAAAAATATATATTTTTTTTAAGTTGGATTTGATTTTACTTAGGCCTTTGTATTAGTATTTCTGGACACTTACTGGATATTTTTTTATAAACAGTAACAGTGAGTGCAAATGATACCACGTTGTTCACTTTGCTGAATCCTTCACTTTGACAGCAAAGCTTTCAAACATTTGTCGAAGAAACGTCATCAACGCAGTCAGTTAACATGGGAGGCAGTTGTCATGTACAGTAACACCGGCTGTAAAATCAGAATACCCGACTTTAAAAATACCGACCTCCGAAAAAAGCTAGCTTCCCCAGGAATACTCGAATATTCGGATAAAACTTCAGCGATAGCTATGCTCATCTCATCCGAAGTCGCCATGTTGTTTAGATTGAACAGTAGCTTCTCATTGCGGCACACCTACACCCTCCTACAAACCAACGCTGATTGGATGTAATGTTTAGCGAACTGTTCCAAATGTTCTCTTATCGGAGAGATGCCAGACTGATCTGCGAGTGGGAATCTGAAGCTCGTGAGATCAGGATGGTCTCACGAGGTTAGTAGAGAACTGTTCTGGTGGAACAGTGAAACATTCTTTCAGATTAAACAGAAAAGTTTTTTCAACGTTAGCCTAGGCCCTTTTTGAAGAGCACCCTGAATTTTTTGACTATAACAAACATTCTTTGACTCAGAGAAGTGTTCCTTCTTTTCTTTCTAATTCTTTCAGATTATTTTCTTCTGTCTTTATTTTCACAAACTGATTTGCCATACAGGTACAGTATGATGTATATTTTCATTCATTCATTTTGTATTTTAAATTTTGAGCGATAGACAGGCAGGCAGTACAGAATTTTTACAGAACCTTGAAAAATAGTTGACAATGTTTCAACATTCTAATGAATGCTTCAATGTTGTGTACAATGTTTCAACATTGTTACAGATTCAAATGAAGTTATGAATGTTATTTATTAATTTGTCACTATACCAGCAGTACAATGGAAGTATGTGTGCCTCTCTGTAGGACTGTGCACAATAAATATAATATATATAACACAATAAAACATAATAAAATACATAGATAAAGATTAAGAATCACTAACTAAACTTCTAAAGTGCATGATTTATCTGTGAGGTGTGGGGTTGGATTAATGGACACAACTGCTCTCGGGTAAAAGCTGTTCCTGAATCTGTTCATTTTTTTTTTATATTATTCCTCTGAACCTTATGCCTGATGTCAGAGGTTCAAACAAAGAGTGTCCAGGGAGAGTGCTCTCTTTGTTTATATACAGTGTGCATTCTTCTTGATACTATTGGCATAAATTGAGTCCAGTCTTGGGCGGTCCAAACCCACAATGTTCTGTTCCCCTCGGTTTAGGTCATGTCTCTCAGCAGCAGTGCAGGTATCATTATTTCAGCACATAAAAGCTCACTTCATGGCTATAACTGGATATGAGCCTGTGTGGTGATGGTAATGCTCAAAAGTTACAGTAATAAACTAGTGACTTGTATGGCATCACAGATTGTTTCACTTTTAGCAAAGAAACGTTATATTCTCTAATTCTGTAAAAGTCTGTTAATGTTGACACCAACCTGCCATTTACACTCATTGTTCTCATCCCCTTTCAACAACTTGTTTAAATTATCACAGCTGCAGATAAAATATCCATGTTTATTCAATTATATTTGATGGACTCAACATTAGTCTCTCTCCCTTCCTGTTCTTTGCCTTTCACACCTGAACAAAAACTTCTTCTAACTTGTTTTGCTCAATGAATAACCATCAAAGTTTAGGGATGATTTGTTTGTCACAACAGTCACTTGCATTTACATAATGTTACCACAAGGTGGCAGTAAATCCAAATATTTAGCAGATAACGCCTTCATCCTTGTTCCCTTTAGTTGTGTGGGTATTTTTCACGCTAACCAGAAAAAGAATGAACATTGCAAACTGAAAGCAGGTTTAATGGCATCCTTTCTGTGTGTGTGTGTGTGTGTGTGTCTGTGTGCCTGTGAGTCGGTGTGTGTGTGTGTGTGTGGGGGGGGTGTCTGTGTGTCTGTCCTTAATTCCCAGTTAAAACTAGGAGAGATCTGGCACAGTTCTGCACCATATCTAGCTACTCTCTGTTCCATCATAAAAAACAGAGGCTGTGTGACTGCATGGGAGTGGCAGAGCTGACACTGTGTGAACTTACCTCCTGGACTTGTAAAGGGAGAGGTGGCCTTAACATCTTGTAAAACAGCAACTCTGTCCACTAGCCTACCACAATGCTTTGAGCTGGTTTAAGATGGCTTATCTATAATATGTGTTTATATAACATACAATTTGTTTTGTCCATATATATATAATATTGTTTTGTGGGTACATGTACATATGTGCAAATAGTCTGAACTCTATATTGTCTATTGCCATTATATTGTAATGCAAGAGTGACACCAAAGGCAGGAAACAAATACTTTGTGTGTGTGAATATATATGTGGTTCTGATTCTGATTAAATACATCTGATAGTCTCTAAATATATCTGACAGTGGAGGGTGTGTGTATGTGCGCTGGCTGCACACACAGACTGGAAAGGACAACACTTGGTGCAGAGTTGAGCCTTTTGCCAACAGCTTACACTGGCCAACAGCTGGCCGTGCCCTGATGGCAAAACCAGCAGACCAATCAAAAATGTCCTCTCACACATCTGATGTACAGTATGTTTGATAGGAGAGGGACTGGGAGGAGGGGCATAGTGACCAGTCAATCACAGGTCATGTTCTACTGGGGCAACAAGAGGATCAATCAGAATCATACATGTACTACATGTGAACTGTATGTTTTGGCATGAGAGAGAGAGCTCCAACACCAACTCCCTGCCCCCTCTTCTTCTCTTTTTGCTCCTTTTCTCTCTATCCTCCTTACTCTTTCTCTTTTTCACTCTCTCCCTCCCCTAAAAAAACAGTATGTTATCTCTGCTTCATTGGAATCTATGTTGAACTTGTATTGCCAAAGCAGTCATACAAGGGATAGGGAAAACCTTGGAAATAAGGACTCAAAATGTCTATGTGTAGATAGTCTTCAATGTACATAAAATACATATTGATATTACAAAAAAGAGTAGATAAACTGGGTCCTGGTATTAAAATGTGCTTTTTAAAAAATACATAAAATCCAGTTAGAGAGAGAGCGAGAGAAAGAGACTGATCAACTTATTTGTGAGTAAATAAACTGGGTGGTGGTATTAAAAACATAAAACCCAGTTAAGAGGGAGCCAGAGAGAGAGAAAGTGTGTGTGTGTGTCTGTCTTCATCAGCATATGAATATTTGTAAGTGAATGAACTGGGTGGCCGTATTAAAATGAGCTTCCCATAAGAGAAATAAACCCCTGTGTAGAGGGATTACTGCTCAGCTGGTCTGATGGGCAGATTTTCTTTAAGGTCATGATCGGAGCGAATGGATCAATGCACTCATAAGCCACCGTAATGTCAGCCTAATACACTCTGCCTCAGTCCGTCTGCTACAGAGAGCAAACACTGGGAGGCAACATGTTACCTCTGACAAGGCAGACAAACATCTGTGTGCCGATGTGTGTGCCGATCATTTTCAGATGGGAGCATTCCAAAGCAGCAGATGTTTATAATAGCTTTGTGGAAAGGTTGCCATTGGCAACAACCCTCTGAAAGATGCCGCTGACATATGGACATGAGGCCAAAGTGCAACAATATCTCAATAGTTTCTCAACTTAACCATCTCTGTGCAGACATGCCTTGTCCATCCTAGTGTAAAAAAGTTGACCAGTTGAAATACCAATAAAATTCAATTCAATTCAAGAAAGCTTTATTGGCATTAACAATTCAGTGACATTCTTGCCAAAGCTGAATTACATTCACAAACATATATATTCATATTATAGACACACAAATATGTGGATGGAGCAGAACAAGGAAAAGAATCAAAATACAATATTAGATTGTATTGTCTATATATTAGATTTATTGTATATATCTCCCTGGCATGGCCTGATTGTACAGTTGCATTGCTTCTTGCCATGGGAACCGCTCCAGATTAGTGTGAGATCTGTGCTGTCTCTGCCCAGGATCTATTTCAGACTCACAGCTAAAGAACTGTGACGCGATTGAGTAAAGAGCTCCAGGATCCAGGTGTAGAAAATCCAGGGATCGTGTTTGATCCAGTCAGGAAGTAACCTGTAGCTCACGGAGGGGGGAAAGGATTTGGAGTGTGCACTGATTTAAGGTAACTTTACGGTACATGAATCCAGTATGGAAAACTGAAACTCTCTGATTTGCTGGACCCAAGCACAAACTGGGTTGACCAGTTTCAACCATAGTCCATCATGCCTCTCCAAACTATTTGCATCTGTTGTAGCCTATCTATCTTTACCATATCAGATTATCAGTAAAGAAAGGCTGTTGAAAGCGTCAACAGGATTATCATAGAATATGTTATTACTTATATGATTGAATATGTGTGTTGCCTAATAAGCAGCCCAACCGTTCTTCACACACACACACACACACACACACAGACAATATCACATCTCCGCCCTTCTCTCTGTCAGGCAGCTCAATCACTCCCATCACGTCCATCTGTCGCAGTGCCCGTCACTAGATACGGCCTTTAGTGTCAGCCTTTCTGGACGCCGCCCAGCATCACGTCCACACTGACAGATGGACGTCTCCGAACCCCGGCATTGACTTTTTTACTGCTGGTTGAAGCGACACACATGCACACACACATACACATACATACACATTTACACACACAAATACATACACACACACACACACACATATATATACACACACACAAGCACACACACACACACACACAAGAGGCTACGATCTGCATGTCAAATTATGCATTTGTTAATTAGTAATGGTACAACACGAAGGACATGGTACAGATGCTAATAAATAAGAATTAAAAAGCTTGCTGACATTTCACGTGACCGACTGTGAAAACTATTTTACAGTAATGCGGAACCATGTTATTTTATTTTCTTCAAACGCTAGAAACACAATCAACATTTCACGGATGGAGTCATTGATCACTATCAGTGTCGGAGTGATTCGTCATTCTGCAGAGACTTTCTCTCTCGGAGCTGTGTGTGTGTGTGTGTGTGTGTGTGTGTGATTATGTGTGTGTATGTGTGTTTGTGTGTGTAAGAGAGACTCTCGAAGCCGAATCAATCTCTTGCTCCATCAGACAGAGATTTCCTCGCTCTGTAATTTGATTCCCAGACAAACTCACACACAGCAGACACACACTCACACACACACACATACAGATAAATGCACATACACGCACACATAGCCTTGAGAATGTCAAAAGAGAAATAGTTGATTTCCAACAATACCAAGGTCAGAATGTGCATAGCGCAAAATAAGATAATTCTGCTGGCTAGAGTGAGAACAGGCAGTTAGGGGATTGAATGAGGATTGCATGCTATTCTATTACGCCATTAAACACTTACATCATGTACACATACGATATTTAATATTAGCAACATTTAACTTTGTTTTGACAGCTGGAAAGACACAAACACCAGTGGGTGGTTAGTGTAGGGATATACTCTTCCGAGGGCACCTATACTCTCCTAACACTTCTAACACACTTGACACACACTTACTGTACATGCACTTCTCCCTCACCTACTCCTTATTTTCCACCACTTTCTCCTCTGACTGCTCTTTGACTAGTATGTGTGCGCTCTCATCTTCTGGTAATGGTATTGATTGATGTAGTAGTAATTGCTACCTAAGGTCTCCTCTTCATTATAGCTTTGAATGTTATTCGTTGTTTTCATAAGTCACTTTAGGTGAAAGTGTCTGTTAAATTAATAGTTGTAAATGTAATGTAAAAGAAGACCTGAGCCCAGGAATTAGGGGAAAAATCAATATGAATATACAGTACAGTGTCCTCCAGAATTATTGGTACCCCTGGTAAAGTTGACTTAAAACAGGAAT
>NC_055978.1:6841190-6896190 GCF_018492685.1 Alosa sapidissima | reverse complement strand
AAAAGGCTACAGCACCAATACCATGTACGGGTCCAAGTGCCCACAGGGACACGGGTTCGAATCCCTAATATATCATATACCATATCCTAATCCCACCCCATCTCTCTCTCCCACTCATTTTCTGTCACTCTTCACTGTCCTATTTGGAATTAAAGGTGCGATTTGTAGGATTGTTACCGAACGTTCTGTAGGCCAAAATCAAAACACTGGTGAACGTTCTCAAGACAATCAGACGTGAGCTTCTTCTGGGTTGCCAGATGTAATGAAGACTTAGCTAACGTTAGTTGACCTGCAGCTGCTTTAACATTTCTCCAACCATGACCCAGCTACACATTACGGAAACAGTGAAAACAAAAAATACCTCTCTAACCAACGTAACATATTTAGCTGAAGTTAGCGATGCAGATGAACTTTAGCCTAGGCTACCTGTTGTGGAGAAATATGGCCAGCTCTGCGTCAGACTTGATATTCTTCGTTTGACGAAGACGTCACCATCTCAGGAAGCTCCTCCGATGTCCACTTAATTTGTTTCTTAAAAATATTGATGATCATTTTCAGAGTGATTTTGAGAATGATAAAAAGCTGACAGCCAATCAGAATCCAACACAAGGAGAGACTTGCATCGTCGGTCTGTGTGGTCGCTTTTATCGTTACAGCTGTAGACATCTTTATACAGTAGCTATCGTTCCTGGTGTGAATGATCCTTAAGAGTGGAACATGGTAGATGTAGAGAACATGTAGATTTAGGAGAGAGGAAAAGAGAGGACATTTTGGTTTGTAGCAAAACCCTGTTTGTTTCATTATAGGCATTCCAGAACGTATACTGCCACATACACACTCACACACAGAAACAGGCACGTACACACACATACAGACATGCATGCGCACACACACACACGCATGCTCACAAGTACACACATACACAAGCACGACATACACGCACTCAGAAGCACGTACATGCACAACTACACGCACGCACGCACACACACTGTATGAGGAAGCAAATTAACTCATTAACTTGTGGGGCCACAGATGGCATGTTTAGTTTGTTGAACGGTATCCATAGCGATAAGCATCATTTGGTTCCTCCGGGAGTCAGGGAATTGTGAGTGCAAAAGAATGGGGCTGATGATGGTTCTATTCTCTTTCTGTTTCTATGGAGAAATCTGTAAACACAAGACAAAAACAAAATGTAAGAGGGGAAATTTGCTTGAAACTGTGTGCATGAGGTGTGCAACAGACAGGAGTCTGTGTTCTCTCTGTTTGGGCATGTCAGATGTTATCCTATAGACGGTTTTAACGGTAACAACATAAACAATAGAGGAACGTTCCATGGCCCTAACTTAACTTGTATGTAAACATACAACAACGGAGAGACAACAACGACGACAGAGACAACAACATGTCCAGCCAATACTTCTTAGGTTTACCAACCGAAGAAAAGCGCAGATATGCAGCAAAACTGGCGAATAACTACATACAAATACCTGACCCATTTGATTGTGCCCTGAGACGCCAGTATTTCTCAAAAGATTTGTCAAAAATACCAGATGTAAGCCAGGTAAATATTTATCAATATCTGGTGGAGAGTGAATGCGTATACTCAAGAGAGTCGTTCAAAGCCTACCGAAGCTTAGACGCATACAACTATTTCCACTCCGGCAAAGTAAGAAGTGTGTTATCTTATAAAAATGGAGAAATGTGTGTGGTGTACGGAGTAATTAAGTCCAGCCAGACACTAACGAAAGAGTACCAAGCCTGGATTGTCGCTAGGGAGTCTGGAGAAGTGTTGAGTGGGCACTGTACCTGTATGGCAGGGTATGTATGCTAACTAGTTCAAGTCAACACTTTGAGTAGCAGCACCCAATACAAATGGTTCATGTCAGTGGCGGCTGGTGCTAAAAACACTGTAACTGGGTTTTGGCTTAGCAGATATTGCTGTCTTAAGTCTATCTGAAAGCTAGTCCTCGATTACCACCCCTCCTCTCTCTCACACACACACACCAAAAAGCTAACCTGGTTGCAGCAGGACCAGTGTAACAATCCCACACAACGGCACAATCAAGAGGCAAACGATGGCATACCTGCTTTAAAACGTCAATATCCAAAGAATAGTAAAGCAGGTGGTTAAATATTGATACCCAGCCAATATAAATAATAGCTCGACGGATTAAAAGTTACCATTCACCAACTAAATAACTGGCTATAGCCGCTAGCAAATAGAAAACACATTAGCCTAGAAGCTACCTGCTACATTGAAAGCTCCACTCAGAAAACGTTACAGTCCGATTTATCTCGTATCACGCAGTTAATCCACTTTGTGAATTGAACAAGTCCAGTTGGTGTGACTCCAAAACGTAGCTGGTAGCGACAATTATGATACGTTTGACTAAAGTTGGATAATTTCCAGTCTATAGAAAGTGGCTTGGCCAGTGAGGACTACTTGAGAACTGAGTAACTATTTGAACTATTAAAATGTACAATCAGAGCCCGTTTAAATGCATGTGTAGCCAGAGAATGTCTAGCCTATCATGTTAGATCACATGTGTGAGATGAAATATCGCGTTGGCTCAACCAGCCGTCACTGCATTTATTATTATAGCGAAGCGGCGGTCATATAGGTTTAGTCAGATTTTTTTTTTTTTTTTTTTTTTTTTTCGCATGCCCAAATTTCCGTCAATGATTCCCGGGACACTGAAAGACCTGGGTACACGAAACTTGGTGGGCATGTAACCCCACATGGATAGCATGGAACCATCGTTTTTCGTTTTGATCTGTAGCCCCCCCCCCCCGCTGGACTGGACCCCCCGAAAGGAGGGTAGGGCAGACACAGTTTTCTGTGAATATCTCGAAAACCGTAGGGTTTAGGAGGACCATTCTTTTTTTGTATGTTGATCTCAAGGGGCCATGTCAACCCATTCCATAACCACTCATTTCATGTATAGCGCCACCTAGTTAAACACAAAAAAGTAAAAATGAGGTGTTGTAATTGAAGGTATCTGTGACCTAACATAGTCAAAACTGCACGAAATTGGAAGTGTAGGATCATTATGACACCCTCTGTATGCACGCCAAGTTTTGTGGAATTCCATTCATGGGGGGCCACACAATAAATTAATTTATGTTACTATACACCAACTGGCCTGTAGGTGGCCGGAGACAGTTTTCTGTGAATATCTCGAGAACCGTAGGGCCTAGGAGGTCCACCTTTTTTATGTATGTTGGTCTTAAGGGGGCATGTCAACCCATCCCATTACCACTTATTTCATGTATAGCACCACCTAGTTAAAAATTAAAAAGTAAAAAATTAGGTGTTTTCATCACAATATCTCTGGCTGACAAGGTCAAAACGGCACTAAATTAAAAGTGTAGGATCATTATGACACCCTCCGAATGGTTGCCAAGTTTTGTGTACTTTCGTTCATGGGGGGCCTTACAATAAAATCATTTATGTGTACATTTAGTGACGTACACCAACAAGGATTCCCGGGACACTGAAAGACCGGGGTACACAAAACTTGGTGGGCATGTACCCCGACATGGATAGCATGGAACCGTCATTTTTCGTTTTGATCTGTAGCCCCCCCGCTGGACTGGACCCCCCGAAAGGAGGGTAGGGCAGACACAGTTCTCTGAATATCTTGAGAACTGTAGGGCATAGGATGACCATTTTTTTTCGTATGTTTGCCTCCAGGGGTCATGTTAACCCATTTCATGTGCACACATGTGCACAAACAGATACACACACACACACACATACATTCACAGTAATCATACGTATGACACATACTCACACAGTAGACATATGTACGCTTGCATGCACAGGCACATACGCAGGCACACACAAGCACGCACACACACACACACACACACACTCACACACACACACACCCACACACATAACATAAACATAACACAAACAATCAAGAATTTCTCAGAATTATGAACAGGCAAGATGGAGGTGGGGTTGTATAAAATGAATTTTACATGTGAAATCTATGAACTAATCATGTTTTGGTACTTGTTGTCTAGCAGATACCAGTGAGAATTGAGTGTGGATAATGCAATTTAGTGAGACAGTTAGAATCATATAGGCCTTTCAGCGTGATTTCTTTTTGTGGAAAAAATGTGCTGGACTGGGCTGCGGTCATATTTTGTACCGCTCTGCGGTACATCTATTTTAACATTGAGCTGACTCTCGAGTATAAGAAATTGCATACTGATAAATCATTTTATGAATACTTGACAATAAACTTGAACTTGAATCTTGCAGCAATGGAGAAGTGTAGCCATGTGGCCACAATGTTGGTGACTGTGGAGCAGTGTGTTCAGGATGGACTTCAGAGTGCTCCATCTGTTACATCCAAGCAAGTAGGCTATTTGGTCACGGGCAGGCTTGGAATTTCACCATTTTGGGGGCAAGGCGACTTGGCCTTCAGTTGGGCATATTTGGTGGGGGGCACCAAGGCCAAAGTTAACCATACAGTTTCTGTTTTTTCTTGCTAGTTTATTTTAGAGATAGCCATTATTTCAAATACCATACAGTAGGCTATAAAAATGATTGAAATTGTATTTAGCCTATTCAATAGACCTGCATCACTGTATGAAACATTACAAAAACATGAAACATGACATATTACATAGAACTGTAAATCATCTGATCATCTAATATTTACAGATATCTAGGCTATATTTAACATTTATTTTATATTTGGCCTGTTATGAAATCATGTATTGAACAATTTAAGCACAGCTCAGCTTTAAGAAACACAAGCTGGTTCTAGAGAGAAACACTAGGAGGCAGAGCATGGAACCACTCTGGCATGATGCACGCAAGCTCCGTATAACAGCAAGCACAGCTGGTAAGGTGCCCCAGCGGGAAAAAACTGACCCAGCTAAGTTTCTTGCTGAGCACCTATACCTAAAGTTCCAGGGAAGTGTGGCCACAAGGTATGGGAAGGGAAGTGAGGAACTTGCCAAGGAGCACATTAGGGAGAGGGGCTGCTCAGTATTTGAAAAAGGTTTGGTGGTGTGTGCAGAAGGACCATGGCTGGCAGAAAGCCCTGATGGTCTAATTGATGACATGCTGTTAGAGATCAAATGTCCTATCACCCTCAGTGGTTGCAGTTCTCTTACTGATGCATTCACAACAAAAGCAAAAAAACAAGACATTACAATGGAAGGAGGGCAGTACATTTTAAACCCAAAAGGTCCCAAAGGCTATTACAGGCAGGTACAGTTAGGGATGCACTGTCTCAAACTGCACACAGCCCGTTTAGTTATCTGGACTCCAGCACAGCACCTGGAGTTGGATGTACCTTATGACGAAGACACCTCAGTCGTGCAAAGGCTACGAACCTTTTACTTTAGACATATGCTGCCAAAACTTGTTGATGAGTATGTGGAAGGGAGACTGAATTTAACCAATAGCTACATCCAAATGGTATTATAAACAGAGCAGTACTGCTGATCTAGAGTGGAAGGGTGCGTTTTTGTTATGCATTCATACTTTAATAAACAGTTATTATCAATTATAATTATCAATATTTTTGCTTATTGACTTATAATTATCAATATATTTGCATATATATATATATATATATATATATATATACACACACACACACACACATATCTGTAAATAACAGCAATCTGTAATTTACACAACAAAAAAAAGTAGGCTAGTTGTTTCTCAACCAGGTTTATTTTGGGACCATTGGCTTTCCCAAATTTGTCAGTGCAGCACACACAATCAATATTTTGTCAATGGTACAAAGAGTGGTATCATTTTTTCGTCCAATCATACTGACTGGCAAAATGTTTTGCAAAATCCTGACATTTTTTAGTTGGCCTATGTCCCTTTCAACATGGATTCTCAGCCTTGACATTTTCCTTGAGTGTGTGACCTCTAATCCAGAGAGTTGTTTCCGACCTTTTGAGGATGCTGGTATATGAAGGCGTACACATTTGTTGGCAAAATATTCAGGAAAATTGAATCCTCGATCAGCCATCACATGGTCGCCTTGTTCCAAAAGATCAATAAGTCCTGAATGTTTTGTTATTACTTTGTCACTAGCTCGACCACCCCAGAACTTGGAAAAAAAAGTAATTGCTCCAGTAGGGCTTCACAAGGACCTTCACAGTGTTATGGGACTTATAATGGAAGTACAGTATGTGAGGGCCCGTGTGTGTAGACTAGTTGGCCTCTCTATGAAAATTTCAGTGCAGTCGATTTTGCACCTAATTCGCTCAAAACCTGTAGTCTTGAACAGGGTGGGGAGATTGCGCCTGATCTCTTTGGCAGATGGCCACCGAACCAAGCACTGTACCTCCTTAGCCATCACGTCAAGCCAGTCATGAAAGATGTTACTGATGGTGCCACAACTTACTCTAAATCTAAAAGCCAAATCTTGGTGCACCAGGCCAAGGCGCAATTTCATCAACACCACAAGAAACTGATCAGGGGGGCTAAGGATAGATGATGTTGAACTCCATGCTGCTGTTAGGTAGGACAGGAGGGTGAAAAACACAGAGGCACATGGAAGGCCCGTGTAAAAATGGATACGCTTGTCGTCACTAAGAATAAAGTCAGACACATTCCACAACATTTGCTTTGGTGAAGTATTTCGGTGTCCTTCCAATTCCTTCTCAAGCTCAGCTACCTTTTTTTAAGTTGTGAATTCTCCATTTCTAGCCGCTCAATGTCTTTCATTGACAGTTCTGTTCCTACAGAAATACACCCAGGGTTTACATAACTCTCAAAACATGCTGTTTCAGGGGACTCCAGCTGAATTGATTCTCTACCCTGTCTCCTTTGGTACCTCTGCAGTTTTTGGGTACTATCAGTGATGATGTGTTTGTGGGCGAACAATGATGGAGTGTAGTCTGGGTGACAAGGGTCCACTGATGGTGCTCCTAAACAATACAATGATAGAAACAATTAATTTTGACAATACTGCACCTTGTTGATACTTTTATTGCATAGCCTAATGCTGTTCTGGTTAATATCCAATACTTGGTAAGCAACAGTCAAATTCAGATGCCACATTTACTGCACTCCAATGCAACAGCGCCATCTTGGGTTACAAAATAGAATGATTCATGACGATGGCATCTAAGTTTTTCCACTGTCTGAAAAGTGCGCTCTTCAATTGAAGCATTTAATCGGTTCTTAAACAGTTGCCACACTTTCTGGAGAATTATAGCCTAAACATATGAGGAATTGTCACTTTGGATAGCTGTAAGCGAGATAAGTAATGCCATTAGGCTACTTCTTTCTTCCGTTTATTTAAAGTAGCACAAGCCATTTGAATGATGATAGGGTATACTCAACTAAGCTGCAGCCATGCTATGTCTTTCAGGAAATTAGCTGGCTATAGTTAAGGATATAAATCAGGGTTGTAAGGCAACAGTTGCCACTGATATCGGTAATCAAAATTATCCTTATTAAAATATGAATAGAATATTGCACGTTGTAAATAGCTAAGATATAGGATCTGCTAGCTTAGCTAGCCTGTTCTGCTAATTCTGCAAGTTCAACATCAGGCAAGATGCGTTAAGTTAACTGATGATTATATCAACCAAAAACGTCGATATTGTTTGCACCAGAAGTGATCTGTGGTTTGTGTGAAATAATTTGTAAAGATGATAACATAATTCAATCAAACTGGTATGCAGCATGACCAGTTATCTGCCACTATGACCAGTTATCTGCCACTATGAAGATATAATGACCTGATTTACCCTACTGTTATAGTTGCTGTAATGTAGAATTAATTTGGGTTACTGATCAATTTAATGATTTTCGTCATGTGACATGCATGCTACGAGGGTGAAAGAAGTAGCCTACTAAAATGATAGGCCTATTGCGTAATTTGTGTTTTACACGGTGCAGATAATTGTTACCAGAATCACGTTCATCATAAATTGTGTGTGTGTGTGGGGGGGGGGGGGGTCTATAAATACAAAGATAGACACTTTATTTACAAGACAGAAGCATACTGTACATCCCACACATATTATCCAGAGCTTCACAACACACACAAACACACCCACACACACACACACACACACACACACCTTAATCAATCCATCTCATTCATGCACCCGGTCACTCCCCCTTGCCAGCCAGTGCTGTGAAGTAGCAGGGGAGCGGCCTGTTCCTGCAGACAGCAGCGTAATGAAGTAGCGAGGAGACTGGCAGCAGCTTGATACATGGGCATCATTTACATGAGGTCAACCACCACCCCCCATCAGGAGGCACACGTGTGTGTGTGTGTGTGTGTGTGTGTGTGTGTGTGTGTACTGGGATGTACTGGGTAGGTAGAGCTGGGGGTTGGGTTGATCAAGTGAGAGATGGTGTGGTGTGTGTGTGTGTGTGTGTGTGTGTGGTAGGGGGACTACAAAGAGGAAGCGATTGGGGGTTGGGCAACACGTCCTGTAACTGTTGTAATGAAAGATTGCATAGATGGTTTACTAATATAGTAGCACTCACAATCCCCCGCCAGGCCCGTCGCTAGAAGGCAAGCAAACCAAGCAATTGCTTGGGGCCCCGAGCTGGCCAGGGGCCCCAAGACAACGACTGGTTAAGAATAAAATGCAACGACAAACTGTGAGCACCCCTTTGATAGTCAATGCAGTGAAGTGCAACGACACTGTTACCGGCAATACCGGGATCCCCCTCAAGGGGGCCCCTCTCAGTAGTCGCTGACAGCAGCCAGCCAGGTTCGTGAGCTCTGCTGCCGGGAAAATATAAAACCTTGCAGTCATAATCATAGACATAATATACATTGTATATTATGTCTATAATATACATTGTATATTATGTCTATGGTCATAATGAAGCGAAGTTATGCGTCCGGAAGCCAGAAACGAAAGAAGAGAAAGGAAGAGGATGACAAGAAAAAACAAGATAGTGCTAAGTGATAAATTACACTGGATGAAATAGCTCTACTTGTCTTGTACAAATGGTGTAATGTCGCAGCAGGAAGGCTAGCCTAGCAAAAAATGTTTATGTTAACTACCTGCCTGACGGGCCATGCTGCTTGTAACAAACTAGAACAGTTAGTGCAACTTTTTTTTCGAACGGACGGAAGATGGTTACATACTGTAATATGTTTATTAACGGGATAAGGAAGACGCAGATCTGTTCCAGAATCACTGTTTATCGTATTTAATGACAACATTGCTATAGCTTTGTAATAGGTTTTGATGAAAGTGGCATAGCTTCTCTGCTATACTAACTATTCGACCATGATAATCTATTTACCAAATGGGGGTTAGAAAAACCACACAATAAATTCTGTGCATCAAAGCAGACTGGAACATTCATGTCTAGTAGTATTCATGCACGCCAGCTGTTTACTGTCTTTAAAGCACTGTGCGTCTGTCTAATTCTCAAACAGCAGAATGCTTAAATGCTATGTTAAGCTATAAGCAGGCCTAGGTCAATGTATAACATTAGCTTGGGATGTTTTTACAGTAAGCATTGGTAGTTGTGAAAGTAGCTGCATCCCTTCTAAATATCAAAATATGGAAATGCTAACATATCTTTTCTTTCTCCCTCAAGGTGCTTTGCTTAAATTTCTCAGCCCTCAGGCTCTTCCTAAGGATACCTCCACTGATGAAGGTAGAGTGAATTGCTCTCACTGATTTATTATTTTCCCAGGTACACCATCAACTTCATCCTCCATTCATGAGGAAGAAGCTGACATTGGATTTTATGGTACGGTGGTGTTTTTGAAAATGTTCAAAACTAATGCACAGTATAAATATGCAACAGCAGTATTTGCACTGTCAACATTTTTTATTTATATAAAGTGTGGGTGAATTTAAACTGTATGGCTATGCTGTGGTTCCTGTAGGCGTTGCGTGCAGTGGGGGGGGTCAAATTCCTTGAAACGGCCCTGCCCCCCACCTATGGCTACATGCACACACACATAGAGAGAGAGATAGACAGACAGACAGACAGACACACACACACACACACACACACACACACAAGCACACACATATGTTAAGGTACTGAGGTATTGTGAATTCATGTCAGCTCTTTGTATCTCTCCTCCACACATCATTTGGTTCCCTCCATCCCCCCACCGGACGCGACGCCAGCCAGCCAGAGGGGATGGTTAATGAATGGGGGAGCGCCAACGAGGGTGCCATGCTACATGCTAAATGTGTGTGTGTGTTTGGGGGGGGGGGGGGGTGTATGTGTGTGTGTGTGTTTGTGTTTGTGTGTGTCTGTGTGTGTGTGTGTGTGTGTGGGCTGATGATCTATGATCCACGCCGATGAAGGGGCCCATGCCACATGTTAAGTGGAGAAGGGCCACTACACCAAGGGTAGCATTTTGTGTGTTTGTGTGTGTGTGTGTGTGTGTGTGAGAGAGAGAGAGAGAGAGAGAGAGAGAGAGAGAGAGAGAGAGAGAGAGAGAGAGAGAGAGAGAGAGAGAGAGAGAGAGGGATGACAGGGCATTATGAGTCTTATGAGTCTCTAACATCAATATGGATGAGATGTGAATGAGTCCGAGTGAAGACTGCATCAGACTGGACTGAGGGCATAGACAGATAGATGGAGAGAGAGAGGGGGGGTGGAGAGAGAGAAAGGAAGAGATAGATAGAGAGAGAGAAGTAAGGTTAAGAAAGAAAGAAAACTCTAATAGGGAAAGGAGAGAACGACAAAAATAAGAGGGAAAAGTATAAAACTGATTTAGAAACAAAAAGAGTAGGATAGGACAGAGAGAGAGAGAATGATGGATTGACAAAAGGAGAGGGACAGAAAGCAAAGAGAGAAAGAAAAAAGAGACGGAGTGAAAATGAAACAGAGAAGATGAGAGAACATTCTAGACTCTACGCTGATAAGCCTGACAATGCCTGTGTGACTAAATGACCCTGTATGCAAAAGAGAAGTTTAAAGACTGCACTACCCAGTGCTGTGAATGATAATACCGTAGCTCATCACAGGCCTAATAATACCAAATATTCATCGCTCGTCTGAATGAAAAGTGCTAAAATTATCCTGCGTGCAAATGACCTTATCCGCTAAGTGTGCCATTTATCCTTTCCAACAGGCGGCGATTTGTCACGGCGACGCAAGTGATGAATGGGTCACCATGGCAATGCGAGCTGATCTAATCAATCAGACTGTTTCTAGCAACAAGCGGTGAACCAACACCCATCACTTCAAACACCACCCCCTGCACATGCCACCTTCTGCAGTTACATACACACACACATATACACACAAACACATACAGACACACCATCTCTCTCTCTCTCTGTCTCTCGCTCACACACACACACACACACTCAAACCCACACCCATCACTACAAATACCCCCGCCCCACACACACACATCTTGCTGGTCCCCCGCACATACCTTCTTCAGCAATTACAAACACACACACACACACACACACACACACAGACACACACACACACACACACACACACACACACACACATACACACACACAGGCGCGCCTGCAGGTGTACGTCCGTACGCACTGTGCGTACCATCAGGCTACTCAACAAGAGAACATTTCCTGTGTGTGTGTGTTTTGGCCCACCATACCTTCCCAACTATGGACAGTATCCCATTAGCTGCATGCCATCAGGCTACAATTTACAATTTTCTATTGAACACGTTATCTAAATTAACGCGCACACATTTTGTTTGAGCAGGAGAGAGAGAATACGCATGTAGGCACGCAACTAGGCTACTTGTTTTCTTTTACTCGGCTATCTATATTATCAGCACACAATGTTGAGATAATTCACTAACTCAATACTCATCATGGATATCACAAGTTTAAACAACGAAAACAGAAAGAATGGATGCAGCAAAGCTAGGAGTTTGCTTGTCAGAACGTTAGACTGCATTAGACAGCTGTTTAAAGCCAGACGTCACGGTAAGCTAGAACAAAACTAAAGGTAACTTTAGCCTGTATAGGGCTGTATCAAGTTGTCCAAATGAATAGGTCATTGAAGACGTTGTTGTTGTATTATTGCATGTGAATGTTGCTATGCTATGTAAACCGGGAAACGGACAAATATTGTCCACCCGTGATTTTTTTTTGCCGGGGGGGATGGGTGTGCGTACCATAGCATTCATTCCTGCAGGCGCCCCTGCACACACACACTCACAGACACACCATCTCTCTTTCTCTCTCACAGACACACATACACACACACACACTAACACTCAAAACCACACTCATAACACCCCTTCCTAACTCTTGTTGGTCCCCTGCATATACCCCCTTCTGCGGTTACACACACACACACACACTGCACCATTTCTCTCTCTCTCTTTCTCTCTCTCTCTCTCTCTCTCACACACACACACACACACACACACACATTGCAACTTATCACTTTGTTCAACATTTCACCACACCCATGTTTTAATGAAGGCTGCATCTACAGTAGGCAATCACAACGCACCTATCATCCTTCTACCCGCCCACCTGTTCCTTAGTTTCCCTCAATGTGGCTGGTGAGGCACTAATTAAATCAACCCCATCAGTAGAGGGGCAGTTGGGGCACTTAGGGGGTGAAGATAGGGCGTATGGTATATTAAAAAGGCCAGAGCGAGAGAGAAACAGTGAGTTTTTTAAAAAGATTACTCCGTAAATATTATTAAAAGCAGACGCACCAGGTCGCCATGGTTTGTTAGCCATCCCCATTTTCATCAGCTAATCAAATCAGTGACGGGCTAATTGAGGTCGACTTCACCCATTATGGTGTGTGTGTGAAATAGTGTGAGAGAGAGAGAGAAGAGCAAAAGAGTGTGTATGTGTGTGTGTGTGTGTGTAAGAGATCCAGGGTGTGAGGACCTCCTACTGTGTCAGTGATGAGTGTGTGACAACCAGGAGTGACTGTATCAGACTATGTGTGTGTGTGTGTATCTGACACACACATAGAGAGAAAAAGAAAAAGAGAGTGTGTGTGTGTGTGAGCACGGTCCAGGTGTGTGTCACAGAACAGATGCTCTCAGCGGTGGGTGGGGATGTTAGAGGGATGAGAGAGAGAGAGAACCCCCCCCCCCACACACACACACACACACACACACACACACACACACTTCATCAGGGGGAGTGCAGGTCGCACCCCTAATGATGGGCAGGTGGTCTCCTCTGACATAAATGTGAGATGATCTGGACTTGCTGGAGACAAAGGACAAAGTCATTGCTATGGAGGACTACCACGGCTGGGAACCCCACTTAAAGAAAAATTCCAGTATTTAGCACTTTTTGATGTTCCAAAACAAGTAGCGTAGCGAAATACAGTTTCTGTCGTGTTTTATTTGGCATTTTGTAAAATCCCATTGATTTTTGTTGGAAGACTGATTGCGCGTTGATTTTACTGCGCCATCTATGCTTCAGGTTCAAATACTGAGCAGAAGTTTATACACGGTTGTGAGGTGTCTGAAAAACTAGTTCCACAATAGCAAATAACACGGCTGGAAATCATACATTGCGCCGACATATTTGATTTTAATAATCAACGAACACCACTAACCACTCGGTGAGTTGCACAGTTTTGAAAATGAACGTTAAGGGTTATTTTAGGACATGTTTGAGTATGCCTGTTGGCGGCCACTCTGAGTAGTCAAAGGCGATTCAAAACTAGTCAGAAAAGTCGAGACTGGACCAATTGTCAAAATTTCGGTGTCCACCACTCTAGTTCATCCAAAACAAACCAGAAAAGGGACTCAACGTGCTAAATACCGGAATTTTCCTTTTAAGACCATTCGTCCCCTGGTATTTGCCCAATAAGAACACTGTTTGTGCTGTTGATGTGGTGCTGTAACCAGATGCACATTGTTGATGGGATGTACTGGAATTGTTTTGTACTGTACTATATTTTACAAGACAGTAACAACAATTTTGTAAAAAAAAAAGAAATATAGTTTTGAAGTTGTGTTTAAAAAGTTGATGGAAATTGTAAATGAGTTTGGTGGAGCAGAAATCACGTGTCCATCAGATAGTTCTGAAACCAGACCCCCTAATTTTGGTCAATCGGTACCAAATTGAAGAAGAATAAGTCTCATAATGATTTTTGACAAGGTATACCACTATAAAATTGGAAAATATGTGATATCAATGGATTTGGGGTAGCTTTTTGTGTTTTATCAGCCTGTTTATGTCCATTGTCTGTATATGGATGAATATCTTACAGGTGAATAGGCTAAACATTAGATATCCCCAAAGAACTTCCAGAGCTGATTATTTACATTAAGTCAAACCTGGTAACCCAAAACCCAAATAAGGAAGCGGGTGCCGACTGTGCAGCCCGAGTCTCATCGTAAACAAGCGGGCTAGTTGAATGGCCTACTCCAGAACTAGCTGTTGTGAAATTGTTGGGAATTTAATTGATTAACACATCACATGAACTGTTATTGAGGGTTTGTTGATACACTGAGTTTTGGAAGTAGGCTGCAGGCAGGGTGGATACATAACTGGCATGCGTAAGGTAATGTTAAGGTAAAAGCAACGACCGAAATGCAGTGTTGAAACATGTGTATGAAACGTATTAAATAATCAAACATAGATCCGGTATAAACACTGACCCCCCCCCCAAAAAAATAAATAAAAATCTCCCGTTTTCGGAACGCTAAATGTTGACAGGTATGGCCTAGGCTACAGAATAATTATCGTTTGCCTTGCATCAGATAGCCTATAATATAGCCCGCAAAGCTGTCACGGTTTCCCGCAGGAAATGTGTTGGTCAAGGTCCGACCGGGGGGGGGGGGGGGGTTATGGTGTCAGTCCGACAGGTGGGGGTGGGGGGTGTGGGTGTGGGTGCTGGCGTCTTGTTTGTGCGATAGGCCTACAGTAGCCTACAGACTCTGGACATTTAACAATTTATTAAACACTACATATTAAATAAATAACCAGCTTCTCAAAATAACAGGGTAATAACACCAAACAAACTATCAGAGCCAGTAACGGAGTACATTTACTTGAGTACAATTTTGAGGGATCTGTACTTTACTCGAGTATCATTTTTGGGGAGTACTCATGACTTTACTCAAGTATATTTGAGAGGCAAATATTGTACTCTTTACTCCACTACATTTCTATCCATACCGTGAGTACCCGTTACTACTTCTAAAAAAAAGGAAAAAAGAAAAATCTCGGAAACCCTCAATTTGTTGTTTCCCTCTCAAACGTGATTGGATTGTGCAGGCGCCACTGATTGCTTTCCGCCAAAGTCAACTCCATGGTTAGATAAGAGACGAAATCATGGACAAAACAATGGATGAAGACGCAGCAGGTCCATCCCGGGAATGTGCCAACCTGTGGCCTCACCTCGCCAGACTATTTTAATTTTCGAGTTTATGATAGTTTTCGCTTCAAGTGTTTCAATTACAAAATAGTATTTTCTATTTGAAATACTTATTTTAAATACATGTATTAGAAATACTGCCCATCCCTGGCAACATGCTAAAAAGATGAATATGACTTGATTTTACTTCCAATTCATTTTACATTCTCCAAGGTATTAAAATTAACATTTTTCATAACTCCATGTAGGACGTTTCTGTACATAAATATAAGCACTGTGGCAGTAGTAATGCAATATTTAGAAAATGTAGGCTACTCTTGTACTCTTGATACTCAAGTACATTTAAAAACAAGTACTTCAGTACTTTTACTTAAGTAGACATCTGACTGTAGAGTAAAATTTAGCAAAGGGTATCTGTACTTTTACGCAAGTAATGAAGCTGTGTACTCTGTCCGCCTCTGCAAACTATACAACAGTATACAAATATTTCAAAATATTAATTTGTGCAATTTTAACAAAGACTATTAGAAACTATAGAAAAAGTGCAAAAGAAAGTGCAAAACAACAAAATGTGCAAATGTGATCAGTCACTAGAAACCATCCTCCTTGGCTTTAAAAAGAACATTTCAAAGGCTATTTGGTAATTGCACTGTTTCACTATTGGACCATTAATGCTTATCTTCATGAGGGCTGTCAGACTATTGCCCTGCAGCCTGTTCCGCAAGTCTGTCCTGATCTATACACCGAGAGTGAATGAAGTTTATATTATTTTATAGTTTTGTGTAATATGGATGGAATTTGACCGCGGAGAGCTTTTTAATTTAGAGGCCGGAGCGGCCGCTGTGTTCTGCTCCGATACCGCTCACATGATAGCTTGACTGAGGCTTGCCCAAACCCACCCAGAATTCATGTCTTCCTAATAAAACCAAGACCGTTAAATTTCAGATATTGGCCATGTAGCCTAAGTTCGTTGATGGGGATGGAGTTAGCTAAATAATTTAGAAATCATACGTGTAGACACGGGCGGGCCTGAACGGGCCTAGGCCCGTCTATTTGTCAGTCTTGCCCGTCCGATTAGAGGGCTTTCCTTCTTTTACGCTCACCATCTTAAAAAGACGCGCAAGTCAACACTGCGCTTCACTCAGGTGGCTGTTTACTCGGCCGCTTCTCCGCTCAAATTCGCATCAGGTCGCTGCGCTCAATTTCGCTCCCTGCTCCACTGAAAAACCATCCCACTGCAGTGAAATCACTCTATGCTCGCTCCAATTTAAAAGAGGGAGAAATAATCTACAAGACGAATTGTCACCTTAAACAGAAAACTTAAATCCCAACGGCAATATATTTCACTCATTTATTTTAAAAGTGCAACACCGACAACAAACACGCTTGGCAACGTTAATACACACAACCCTAAAACTAAAGGGATCAGTGGGAGAGAAATCGTCGGACATCCATTATTTTTGTTATTCAGCACCCCTGGTCAAAAATAGGTTCCCGCGCGCCTGGTGTGTCGCATAAATGAAAACACAAATTGAAGCAACAACTTGACCATTGGACAATCCTACCACAAAACCTTTCCATAGGCCTGCAACGTTTATGACATAAAAAGTGGAATATGAACGCATTTCATCACACCTGACAATTAAACAGAGCTGTGGCTGTTCGTGATTTGACTGATTCTTGAGAGCGAGGAGCGGGATATTTGCACCGCTCAGCTCCGTTCACTAGCTCTGATTCGGAGGCATATCACAAATGTAAAGATTATAAAAACGGATTATTTTTCGATTCATGGCGATTTCTTATTATTTTTTTAATGCGTTCTGCGGAGAAGGGCGTTGGTCACGGTTTGGAATGAATGGGAGAAAACAGGACACGGTAGTAACGGGAGTAACACGGTGGACTACTTTTTTTTTGACGACGTAGTTAAGGCGGCAGGCCTGTTTTGCCAAGGCGGCCGCCTTGACTGCAAAGTTCTGCTGGAAATCCTGGTCTTTCATCAAAGATTATATCTAAAAATGCATTATCAAGGTGATAAAGAATGTAGCCTTAATACTTCGTATGGGAAGCGAAAGTAATTCTTTTCCTATGCCGTCTCGCTGCACGTTACACCACCACCGAACGTAAGTGACGCAATGTCCAAAAAGAAAAAAAACTTTTAGGCCTACTTCTATTTTTGAAGTTATAGGCTACAGATGACGACAGCACAGGTTGATGGAACCATCTTTTTGGACTCGTTTTCCGACTGATTGTTTTTTTTTTTGCAACACAGCTTAATTTAGCTTGAAAGTTAACCTGCTACAGAGCAGGTTAGTTCTGTGGCATAAATTCCCATGGTTACCAAACTGGGATTCACGTTAACCTCATTAATGGAACGGAATTCTCACTAAAATTAGCGAGACTTATCGAAATAAGCCAGGTTTGGCCTTTAGCGAGGTTGATGGAATACCCCCCTGGACATCACATTTCTCTATGTTTATATTTATATTTACATTTGATAGCAGACTCATTTGTGTAAAACAACGTACATTATATCTTTTTTTTTGTTAAGTATTTTTTGGGGGGCTTTTTGCCTTTATTTGTATAGGACAGTGAAGAGTGAGACAGGAAGTAAGTGGGAGAGAGAGATGGGGTGGGACCAGGATATGACCGTAGGTTGGATTCGAACCTGGGTCCCCATGTGCACTTGGACCCGTATATGGTATGAGTGCTGTAGCCACAGCGCCCCCCCACAATGTACATTATCTTAATCAAGGTCCGAACAAAACACACCAGATGTAGTTCAATATTCCCAGAGAAACTCCAGAGTGTTTTGTTTTTGTTTGGTAGACACAGGCTGCTGTTTGTTTTCAGTTTTTGGAGCCTGGGGTGTATTCCGTCAACGTCGCGAATGAAAGCTGTGCTTAACAGAAATAGCCTGGCATGAGCTAGTCTCAATTAGTCTGTCAGGCTCAGCAGGAGCTGATGCCTGTCTCCCCTTGTGTTAACACTATGACCAGTTTTGGCTTTGCATTATGCTTTTTTTTTGGATTAACCACCATTAAACCAAATAAAACTTGAACTATGTGAATCCAAGCTGGGGCTGATCATACGGCTGGTTTGAGGAAGGACCACCGGCGAGTGTGAGGATGCCGCAGGTACGTGACCGCTCTCTGCTACTCCTGCCATGCTGATATGACCATACACACACACACACACACACACACAATTAGGACCTACTTCCAAGTTTGTGCACCACATGTGTAAGGTAGCTGGTAGCTGGACCTGCTGGCCTGCCATGGCTGAATAACCCACTAAAGACCAAACTTCCCCTGATACTTCGATTTCCTTATTCCTGACTATTTAAAGATGTATACATTGATCTTTGCTAAATTTCATCAGCTTTGAGGTTAATAAACGAAGGTTCTTCTTTTGGATAAAAGCACAAACTGATTCTGATTCACTGGGCTCCTTGTGGGCATTCAACCCACATCTGAGTATTTTCATACAAGCCATGGGTAGCTTGATGCCGCTAACGACCTATTTATTTAGTGAACTGTGGTTAATACACAGGTGTATTTAACTGTTCTGTGTTTTTATACATATGGAAGGACCATGGTGGCAATAGTCTTTTTAGAGGTGAGATTTTATTTTGGTTACACTTTATTTGTCAGTATCGACATAAGAGTGACATGACACTGTCATGAACATGTCACAAACAAGTCATACACGTTTATGACATAATGCTTCTGTTATTAAGTGACATTCATTTTTTGTCATAACAAGTTAGGGTTAGGTTTAGTGTTAGGTTTAGAGTTAGGGTTAGGGTTAGGATTAGGGTTCATGTGTCATGACAGTGTCATGTGCTCATGATAGTATCATGTCACTCTTATGTCGATACTGTCAAGTATCGACATAAGAGTGACATGATACTATCATAAGTGTTAGAGCCCCTTTGGTGTTTGTTGTTCCCTTGCAATACTTTTGACTTGAATGCAAGAATGCATTTATGATTTAATAATAGTTGGTTCAATTGTGTAACAGGAACCATTTTTTAAATCTTAGCAATTGTAAAATAAATGTTAAAAAATAACTGTAACTGGTCCTGGTAACTGGTAATTTGCTGAAATTTGAATGGTTTACCCCCTTACCCTTTTTCTCCTGATTTACAGGTCATTCTGTACAGGTGTGCAGGGGAAACTTTTGGGTATTTCCATTGCTGAACACAATAAGTGTCCAGGTGCGTGTCACAGAACAGATGCTCTCAGCAGGTAGAGCTGCTTCGGGTGGGTGGGTGGAGATGTTAGAGGGATGATAGACACACACACATACACACGCAAACTTGCACACACATACACACACACACACACTTGAACATGCACACACACATGCACACTTACAAGCATGCATACACACACTCACATGCACACTTACACACACACACACACACTGGAATTGTTACATACTGTACTATATTTTGTAAAATGAGTGTAAAGCAGAAAATGTGCTTATGACTAAATCATAAATCATAACATACACAATTCTCTACATTAGACATATCATTCAAAACATTAATAAAAGTGGTTCTTTTGGTAAGTACTACCATTCAAATGGCACCGCCATTTATCAATTTCTTAAACAATGGCAGGGTTTGGCGTGACCTAGAACAAAATAAGGGGAACTGGCAAACAGGCATGACTTTGCCCGACACCAACCCCATTAGGGGAACTAGCACGAATTTGCCTGACACGAAGTCCATAAGCAGAACTGGAGTCATTTACTTCCTCTGCTGATACTTCATCCCTCCTCATCAACTATTCAACAGAAAATTGTGCCAGTTCTGATTGCTGACTGTTGATGATGTTGCTGAATAATTCAAGACTTTGTTGGCAAAAGCTAAATATTAACAGGTGTAGATGAACACTTGGTAAAGTCACAAGGTAGATGCAGATTCAAACTGCCTACATAAAAACAACTCATCGGGGTTTAAAAGTATGGGTTTTTAGTTAGACCGTTCGATATTTATGGAATGGACCATCGGAGGAAAATAGGGCAGGGTCATGTATTTTTATTCTTTGTTGAGGGGAGGGTCATCCAGAAAATTTTAGTCTACAGCCTAGTCTACTGCCTTCATTCCGACCGTAAACTCGGAGGACCCGACATTAAAAATCCGGACCTCCGTAAAAAGAGTGTTAATGAGATCTCGTAAAACAAATACAGGGTAACACTCCATAATAAGGTGCCATAATAAATAGCTAACTAGTAATTACCTAACCCTTTGTTAATATTTGTTAATTGTTACTAAAATATCTATTTGGCACAAGTTAATAGTTTTTTCATCATTAATTAAATATTAGTTGTTTGCATAAAATCTGTATGTTAATGTTTTAACAAATCTATTAACTAATATTGTATTAATATTTGTTAATAGTTAACTAAATGTCTTTTTGGCACTAATTAACAGTTATTTCTTACATCATTTAAATGTTAAATGTTTATTTACAAACTATATACTAATATAAAAGTTAATGACATATTATTTTTCTAGCTTTTCTGATTAGCTTTGTGGAGAATTTATGGAATTTATGGTGTATGGCTTTATGGTCTTGTGGGGTGTATAAGGCACCCTACTGCCAGTGGTTGCTTGTGTGAGAGTTTGCACACCTCTTCTTCCACTTCATCCTTATTGGATACCTTTGTGTAGTGATGGGGACGAGACCGCCTATGCCGAGTCCGAGACAAGACCGAGTCTTTGAAGGGTCGAGACCGAGTCGAGACCGAGTCCGTTGGTTTTCAAATACAGTCGAGTCCGAGTCAAGACCGAGTCTTTGAGGAAGCAAGTCCGAGTCGAAACCGAGTCCTTTAGGAGTCGAGACCGAGTCGAGACCAAGACCATAAAAACATGTCAGTTTTCATATTCATGATTTAATATCACCCCAATTAATAATCAACAGTTAGGCCCAGGCTTGGAATTTCACCATTTTAGGGGCAAGGCCACTTGGCCTTCAGTTGGGCATATTTAGTGGGGGGCACAAAGGCCACATGTCAGGGCACCAAGGCCAAAGTTAACTATACAGTAGTGGGCTATAAAAATAATCAAAGTTGTATTTAGCCTATTCACAGCAGTAGACCTGCATCACTGTATGAAACATTACAAAAACATGAAACATGACATATTACATAGAACTGTAAATCATCTGATAATCTAATATTTAGATGTCTAGGCTATATTTAATATTTATATTTATTTTATATTTGGCCTGTTATGGAATCATGTATTGAACAATTTAAGCACAGCTCAGCTTTAAGAAACTCAAATAGCCTAGATGCATGCTTAGCATTTTTTGATCATTAAGACTCCTTTCACAAACTCTTACTCAGCTGTATATCCTCTGATTTTAATATTTACCTATATCTAGGCAATATTTATTTTGTATTTGGCCTGCTATAAAATCATGAAGAACAATTTAAACACATTTTGAAACCTAAAGACCAAAGTTGGAGACATGAATGTAGACCTTGCTGCAGATTACATTTTTAATTTAACCGGAATATACTCTGGAACGGCTTACTGTACAGGGGACTGCTTTATTTCTGGTAAGGTCTGCTGTTTATTCTGATATATGGTTTGTCATGTGTTGAACTAAGGGTTTGTGAAGTATTCCACCGAGATGAATGGGTAGGGGAGATGGGTATAGCACCATATGTAGACGTTATGATTAAATTTAATTATATTATTTACTTTTCTCGCGAACCGTTCACCACAGCAATTAGCGGCTAACATCATTTAAAAGCTGAGAAAAAGCTCTTTCATGTGATGTGATACATGTGTCTGTGTGATGAGTAGGCTTAATGATTGCGAGTATTTCAACTGAGAAGAATGGGTGAATTTGGACGCACTTTCTGTCTTGCCATGTGCTGTCATTTTCTCCACTGTGTAAGACTGAATTAGTTTGCGCTGTGATGCTAAGATTATTTTGACAGGCTATAGGCTAAATAAAAATCGCTATTAAACGGACGCAAAGCAGAATATTGAAAGAAGGGGGCACCAAGGCCAACGCAAGGGGCAAAGACGTGGCCGCCGTGAAATTTCAGTTTCATTTTTTTTAAAAATATGAACATAAAAAAATGCGCTGGTCTCGAGGACTCGGTCTGAAATTACGAGTCCTTCTCCACCCACTGTGGTCCGAGACCGAGTCAAGACCGAGTCTTTGAAGGAACAAGTCCGAGTCGAGTCCGAGAAAGCAGAAATCGGTCTCGAGACCGGTCTCGAGTCTCTGTCTAGTGTTTGAAAGTAGTGTACTCTAATTGCCTTTGGAAGTACTATTTGGTTGCTTCTTGAATTTGGTGAAATTCAGGGGAGGGGGGTGTAACAGAATTGTGTGATTTTCGCCGTAATTAAGCAGCTTTATTGAGATTGGTGTTTTGGAGCCCCCTTTGGAGAAACGGTATACTGCATAAAGGTAGTGTATAAAGCACTCCCCACTTTGTTTTCCTTTTGTAACTGTAAAATGTTGTTTAAGTTGAAAACTTCGATATACCACCTGTATTATATTACTTTACATGTATTGTTAGGATGTGGGTGCAATTCTAGCAATTGAGTCTAACGTGACTAGCTGTAAACTCCGCTAGCAACTTTCCATGCATTCAGTGTAGTTTAGCTTAGTGCGCATGGAAAGTGCAATTCAGTCTAGCAGGAAATGAATATACATTTAGTTTAGCATTATGTTTATGCATTACCTCCGTATGGTCTACGTCTGTGAGTGTTTAGTGAGTCTCAGAATATTAATAAACTCGTTCTGTGCACCTGATTCCGTTCTGAAACCGTTCTTGTGCCAAATAGATATGTTAGTAACAATTAACAAATATTAACAAAGGGTTAGGTAATTACTAGTTTGCTATTTATTATGGCACCTTATTATGGAGTGTTACCAAATACAGGAAATGCATAAATAAGTTATTAAAACTGCTTACTATGGTTTAGCAAGAAGGAAAATGTCTCGGGTGAGTGTTTCTATCCGTAGTGTTAATTAAGTGATAAATTACCTTGTCTAATTGTAATGACACAACAAAAATCGCACCCACCCCCCACCCCACATTTATTTCTTTTCCATTTTCCATTTCACTTCCAAAACAGAATAATGAATAAATGCAAAAGTACACGGACCAAATAACACTGTTAGAATTACTTTTTTTCCCTTTATTTAATTTTACATTATCCAACACATTAAGTCAACATTGTCTTTGTAGGCCTAGTCTAATCCCTGAAATAGGTGAAAACACAGCATCATTTTCATTTAGCAAGTGACTATAGAACTTCAAAAAGTCACATACAACTTGTTTTTCCATTTTCCATTTCACTTACAAAATTAATGAACACAAAAGTACAGGGATCATGGTTGGCCATACCCAATGTCCTTCTAGCAAGGATTAAAACAAGAGAAACAAACATCTTATTAAGTAATACATATTTTGTATTTTGTACTTTTTCTACTGTAAAGTGTGTCTCCTGAAGTGGAGCCACATCAGGCAATATAGTCAGTCAACATATTTAATTGTTTATAACCCAATGTTTTGATTGTGCAAATTCCAGGCAAAGCTGATGTTTCCAAAATCGTTTCAGTGGTTCATCAACTCGTAACAGGGTGAACGGCACTTCTGCATTCGCTTTGCGGCCCTCTATCGACTCTAACTGCACTATGTAAGTTTGCCAAATCGGGTAGCGGATCTGTAGTTCGATGGAATGAGACAAGAAACTACAAATTTGACATGCTTCTGATGTCACAATACATCATACTTTCATAAAATCATGTAACATACTCTACCTTGTCTGTGGACATCATTATTTGCAAAGCTGGTGCTGGATAAACAAATAGCATGCGTGCAACAAAGGAAAAGTGCTTTGTTGTTGCTTTAAGATCACACATCAAAGAGGGTGACACACCCAACCAAGCAGCACAAACTTAACCACAAAAACCTTGTGAGTTAAGACATACAGTGGAAAAAAAGGCGGTTTTGGCTAGTTTCTATCACAAGTGCACCTAAAACCACTTCTTAATTTATATAAGGAACCTGTCATTTTCAGACAGGCCTCATTCAAACCAACAAAATGGCCATCAACAGCCAATCAATGTATGTGCCAATATCAATAAAAGTTCTGCAACTGATACATTTAAAATACTGCTTGGGCCCCAATAATTGCCACATATAGGTACTGTACATGTAGAAGGCCGAAAGTAATGTTTCCATTCTAACATTTTGAAATAAAATAGATATACATATAGTTGGTCTTATTATTTTGCTTTGCTATCTTATTTCAATTTATTCAACTTAATTACATTTCTTCCACTGACTGCCATGCCTTATCATGATTGGTCCCTAAATGTTGGTCTCTTGTTACTCTTTCTGTATTATTTTTTAACATACATTCACTTTCAAAATAGGGTTATTCTCTGAAATCACATGACACTTCATGGCATGGGATGGCCTAGGTCACAGATCCCATATATAGTAGCACTGCTGCCGTTTTGAGAGATATCATTCCAGGACAACAGGTAGGCAACTCATTTTCATTAATTTTGTTTTTCTAAATTGATATACAATTATATACCTTATTTTATCTTTTAGTTAGTGCAGCATGCATACACTTTAAAATGGAAGTTAAACAGAACTCCTTCTTATTGAATCTGTTATTTGTGAATATTTTGGCTTATATCTAACAATCATAATGATGATGATGATGATTTTTGGACTTGGACCATTGATATTTTTGCAGAGTATTGACTTTTACATAGGTTTTTCAATGACCAAAACTTCCAGACTTTTTCAAGACTTTCAAAAATGTCCATGTGTGTCCAGGTCTTGGAAATAGTCATTCAAAATTCTGTATTTCTCTAGCCTTGTGCAAGCACCCTGATAACAATAATCTTTCACAATGTATGTTTATTTTTAATGTTTTGTTTTTATTTCATTTATATTCTTTTTTGTGAGCCAAAATTTCTGTTGAAGGCTACTGAATATTTGATTGAAGTTGCACAATTTAAATGTTGGCCCTTTGAAAATGCAATGAAATAAATAAAAGGTGAAAATAGAAATCCTCTTTACTATCTATCAAAGAAAACCAATCAGAATATGGAGGAATACATTGCTTCGATTTGTATAGGTACATTGCATTACATATTTTTTCACACGGTTTACACTAAAGAAAAAAGTATCAGGGAAATGTTAGAGAAGATAATAGAGATGGCTTTTAACAGAATATTAATATCCAATGAGATGTACAGTAAATGTTTATAAAAAACTTTCATTGATCATACTCTTTTCCTCTTCCTTTGAACAGATGAGCTGACACACTTGAATTGTGAATTTCAGACCTAGTCATGGTCTTAGAAAAAGGTAGGTGTTGTATTATTGTGGTTAAATGTCAGGATATGGCTTCCTATATGATGGTTTGTAACTGAATTATGAGTTACATATGTAAATATATACAGCTCAGAGACCAAAAAAGAGATCAAAAAATCAGAGACCACTGAAAATTTGAATGTGATCGTCAACTCATTTGAATGTTATTCAGCAACCATAGGATGACATCAGAAAAATGTACAGTGGCAGTGGCAGTGACTACTTGGCCCCAAAATAAAGAATCGGAAAGTAGATAAAGCCTCTGCTCAGTCACCATTGTATTTCTTTGTACCTTCAATTGTTATTGCTGTAAGGTGTAATCCTGTGTGTTTTATGAACTTGTCTTGAATGTGTTCCACAGAGACTCTAAGGCTTGTACTTGTGGGTAAAACTGGAGCAGGAAAGAGTGCAACAGGAAACACCATACTGGGAAAAACAGAGTTTGAAGAAAAAATTTCACTAACATCAGTGACTGAAAAATGTAAGCGGTGTTCTGTACATTTGGAGGGTACATCAATCATTGTGATCGATACCCCAGGTCTGTTGGATGCAACCAGTAGTGAAGAACAGGGGAAGCAGGAGATAGAGAAATGCATCCACATGTCTCTTCCTGGGCCTCATGCGTTCCTGCTGGTGATCCGGCTAGGTAGATTCACAAGGGAGGAGGAGGATGCTGTCAAGTGGATCGAAGAAAACTTTGGAAAAGATGCTTCAAAATATACCATTGTTCTCTTCACTGGTGGATATCAGCTGGAGAAACAATCAGTGGAGAAGTTTGTGAATGAAAGTGATTCATTGAAGTGTGTCGTTGAGAGATGTGGAGGAGGCCACCACGCCTTCAATAATAAAGAGAAGAACAACCGAAATCAGGTTAACGACCTCCTGAAGAAGATAAAGGACATGGTGGAGTCGAATGGAGGGCAACACTACACCAGTGACATGTACAAGGAGGTTCAGAGAAAGATTCAAACAGAAAAATGCCTCACAAAAGTTGGAGAATGTGCTTTAATTGTTGTAGCGGCAGCAGGTCTAGCAGGTGGAGTACTGGGAATAGGAAGAGTAGCAGCAGCAGCAGCAGAAGCAATGGGAGCAACAGCAGGGGCAGCAGGAGCAGCAGGAGTAGTAGTGGGACTAGGAGCCGCACTAGCTGCAGCAGGGGCAGCAGTATTAGGGCTAGTCCACACATACCAAACCGATCTTTTTTTCATCCGTCTTCCCTGAAACCGCATCAAGAATATTTGCGTCCAAACGGATCCATCTCAACACGACTCAACACGTTACTTCATACCCCAGGCCTATAGGTGGCACTGTTTCTTTACAGAAATTGACCAAATTTTGTGCTTTACAAACAGACAGAATAGGCTATGATGAAATGGCTAGTGTAAGGAAACCAGAATTGTTTGTGTGGACTGATGGTGAACTGTCAACTGTAGTCAACTGTAAAACTAATAAACTTTATTTTACGGTTTGTGAAGGGTGCAGTCCCGTCCTTTATTTGGCTAACGCAGGTAGGCCTACTAATCACCTTTACTTTCTTTGGTTGTAGGATAGTCCGTGATTCACATTAGTTTTGGCTATCACCGCAATTAGGCTACTAAACGCAAGGCTTACCCAAGTAGGCTATTGTGTCGCCACATTTATAATATTGCTATAAAACCTTCGTTAGTAACAGTCAATACGTTTGCCTGCATCAAATCGCACATTTGCATTCAGTGTGCTACCATCGGCTTAACGTGAGTTCTAAGCGTCTTTGTATGCTTATATCTGATTTCACTCGACTGAATGCATGTATATATGTTGTAAGACATGTAAAATAAATGAATGACACTGGCACTACGCACAAATTAATGTAGCCTAAACTTACACCGCACTTTCCTAATAACTTAAATTCTCTCGCGTCACTGACAGTAGCTAGAATGCATTAAAAAACACCGGGAAAAAACAGTGTTCAGTCCACCAAGTCATAAGCTATCGGCGCTGTGCAGCACCAGTTGTGATATTTATCTTACGGAGTGTAATCGTAGGTAATGTCATGTATGAAAACTAGTATTGTTAGGCAATACTATAAGTGCAAGTCCAGGGCAGCTGAGGTGTGGCGATGACATCATCGATACATCGCTGCACACACAGACGAAAAGCCAGAAAAAAAATAATGTGCAAGGAGAGAACACTGAACACTTAGAAGACTGATCTCACAATTCCAATCCACCTCACTTGATAACAACAGACATTGAGTGACTTCATTCTGTGTTTGTTTGCTGGGTTTAGATTAAATTAAGCGGTCTTGACAGACAACAATGAAAGTAGATATGAGATCAGTCTGTCTACATGAAGACATACCGTCACATTACCGAACATTTCTATAGTAACTTGGCTACTAGCTATTAGATAATCACTTTCAATGTAAGTCCAATAATACCAATATGAGTTTTGCTCTTATGCCACATTTGCCTCCCTGACAATGCTAATAGTACAATTTATGTTATGCTATCATATGGCCTGTGTGTAGAGAGGGTTTGATAGAATAGTGGCTTTTAGTGGTCATCAATTAACATTGCACTGAAATGCTGTGTATATACTATACATTTTACTCCATGCATGGTTTATGTCTCGTTTAAGGTTTAATGTATTTTTTACGGTGGTTTCTTGGCTTAAGATGACCTTGCAGTTCATTCTGGAACATTCCTTTTATAATTACTAACAAACATTGTGCCTGCCATATAACACTGACTTTTAATACATGGATCATGAACTTAAAGGTTGTATCAGCGATAGCGGGGATACGTCACTTCTGTTGATGTTCAAACAAAACAGAGAGCTAGCTCACTACTCCCTCCCCCTCCCTCCCGTGCAATTAAAACTCTCCTAAAAGCACATCTTGTCGGTTATTGGTTGAAAACTTTATTTTGCCTTTGAGTGGGTTGCCAACCCTTGTTGGTAGCAATTGTTTTTGTGTACAGATCTCGGAGCCTATGTTGCCTACAGAGACACGTTTTTTTGACGGCCTGTTTATGGGGCAGACAGCTAGCAGATCATTAGGTTAGATTAGATGAATGTGATCATTTCTGTTTGGGTCTTTTTTTGACATCACATCACTCCCTGGGACGGTGGGCTAATTCTCATCACATCACTCCCTGGGACGGTGGGCTAATCACTGGCTCTATCTCAAACAGCTCTCTGCTTTTATTGTTTATACTCTGCAGCATCAAACGGACAGAAGACAGCTACAGTAACTAAAGTACGAGCCTGTGTTAACGGACAGTTTACATCTGTGTTTGGCATCTGTGCGTTTCCGAGACACAGAACACGGTGATGGGATTATATCCAATCAGAGATAGTTCAGCGTTACCATTGTCTATCTTGAAACACTGCCGCTGCAATATAGATGTGCAGACAGGCCTAATGAAGGCAGGGAGGCTTTGTGGAGGAACAGAGGAGGATTGGTCAGGTGCCACAGGAGGTCTTGCTAATGAGAAGATGGAGAGAGGTTAGGGAAGAAAAAAGGACTTTCAAAATGAAGCAAAAGTTTACTTTCTCTAACTGTATGTATACTGTACCTGAGTGAGTGTGTGTGTGTGATGTGTTGTGTGTGTTTGGTGGGTGAAATGTTTCTCTGTCTCTTTCTCTCTCTATCCTCTCTCTCTCTGTGTGTGAGTGTGTGTGTGTGTGTGTGTGTGTGTGTGTGATCCAGTGCCATTCTCAGGTAGCGTAGATGTGAGTGACACAGTGAGTTGATGGGGTAAATGGTGCATGAAGAGAGGAGAGAAAAACACACAACCTGGAGTCCTCTGCTCCTGAACACACACACACACACAGACATACAAACACACACCACAAACAAACACAATCACACAGTCTCTCTCTAAAACGCACACAAACACAAACCACCATGCCTGCTGCTTAGACATTTGCAAGCCAGCCAACAATAAAGTCTCATTTCTCACATCTCGTTAGTATTCCTCTCTCTCTCTCTTTCTTTTTCCATATCATTACTTCTTCCTGTTCTTCTTTCTGCTCCCTCTTTTTTTACTCCCCTTATTTCTTCCTCTCCCCCTTCTCTCTCTCTCCCTCCATCCTGCATGCTGGTTGTATCTGTGTGTTCGGATGTCTATCTGGGAGAGACGACTCTTCTGAATCTTTCATGAGAAATCACTTGAACGGGCTCTGGGTAAGGTGTACAGCTCTCTTTTTTTCTCCCTCTCTCTCTCTCTCTCCCTATTCACTGACTCTACCTCCATCTATCTAGTTCTGGGTGAAGAACATGACATTGAAAAGCCAAACTACGGAAAGCAGCCTTTGCATTTCTTCTTGTCCACTTAGTGGGTTGTCACCCTTGTCGTGTTTGATTGACGCCCAAACTTGCATGACTGATGGCACACTGTCAATGGAAAATAACAAGCCCCTCTTAAAGGCTTCCTCTGAACGACTGTTTTATACATTTTCTTTCTTTTACTGTCTTTGAATGCTTCTTGAGACTTTTCTTTCTTTCTTTATTTTTTCCTTCTCTTTCCATCCTTCACCTCCCTTCAGACTGGCCGCCCTGTTCTTCCCCTGTACTGAGTGGCTGTCTGGATGGGTCATTCATCCATTCATTTCTTTCTTTCTTTTCCCATCAACCCCTCTCTCTTCCCTTCCGACTGGCTAAGTGGCTGTCTGGATGGGTCATTCATTCCATCATTCATTTTTTCATTTATTTGTTCATTCATTCATTTGTTCATTCTTTCTCCCTCCATCCTTCCTGGCTGTGTGGCTGTCTGGATGGGTCATACATTTATTCATTCATTCTTTCTTTTATTTTACTTTCCTTCTTTCTTTCTCTCTTCCTCCCTCCATCCTCCCCTCACGTCGGAGTAGTGAGTTGAGTGGCTGTCTGGATGGGTCAGTGGATGTGAGCAGATTAGACTGCAGCGTTGCAGCTCTGTGCTTCCTGTGAGCTCAGCGAGATCAATGTGGCCACAGCATCATATCACAGTCAAAGGGCCTCACACTCACACACTCCTTCTCTCTCTCTCACATATACACACACACACACACAGTCCGGGAGATCAGAGCCACTTCAATGGACCGGCTGTGCAAGAGACATTTAGATGCCCAGAGATCAAATTAATGTGGTGGACTGTGTATCAGTGGGATAAGTGTCTGTGTGTGTGTGTGTGTACTTGTGTGTGTGTGTGTGTGTGTGTGTGTGTGTGTGTGTGTGTGTGTGTGTCTGTGTGTGTGTGTGTCAATGTGTGTTTAACTTTGATTCTCCATGCTGTTCTTGAAGTTGCTGAGCTAGATGTTAATATTGCCTAGAATGCTCAATTTTCAGCTTCAAAAAACAAACAATTTAGCAGAGATTTACTGAGAAATTTGTTCAAACAGAATATGCAGCAGAGGCCATACATATGAATGAAAGCTAAATTGATAAATATGCTGACTGCCTGGATCTCGACTCTCAAAACCACTTTCAAAGAACTCCCACAGCCTTTCAAGGCCTCTCAAGGTCACTGAAGGTGCAAACTGAATTTTAGAAAGCCACACAGTCAACTTCACTTTGACGAGGACCAAATCTTCTTATGGGTTCTTTGTTGTCTGCAGATTTCTTTTTTGAAGAACTGAAGCATGTTTCTGGTGTGTTTTTTTTTCTTTTCATTTTTCTATTTTTTTTAACTTGTCATGGCAGGTTATTCAAATGGAAAAGTTGCTGCACAAAGTTCTTGGCTTGACTTCTTGAGTCGGAAGAATTTTCACTGGTCTAGCGTGGGGAAGCAATTTTGCGGAGAACAGCCATGTTTAATGCACTATCCCCTGTAGAGATGACTATCTGCTGATGTATCTAACCATCCAATAATCTGCTCTCTCTCTCTCTCTCCATCTTTCTCTCTGTCTCTCTCTCTCTCTTTCTCTCTCTCTCTCTCTGATGTCTGTATTTCTCTTTCTGTAAGCAGAGGCCATAGATAATTAAAGCCATGCATAGTACCATCCCTGCAGAGGTAGACACAACCATTTCCTTATGCCCTCTTCGCCTGTATGTGTGTGTTTGTGTGTTTGTGTGCATGTGTGTGTGTGTGTGTGTGTGTGTACACGTGGCAAATGGGTGGTAATCCTGGTTGTCTGCCTGTTCATGAAATAATCATCAATCAAACACACTCAATTTACAAGACAAAAAAGTTCAGGGTGCTCAGGAAGTTTAAGTTCAATGTTTGAAGGTGCTCATTGGGGTCGGGAATTCATAATCAGTAGAAAAAAGAAAATCCAAGGCACTCTTCTTTTTTTTTAAAAAAAGGTAATAAAGCCTTTATTTCAATGGCTAGTTCTTAATTAAAGAAAAGCAACCTTCTCTGCATTATTTTAACTTTTCTATTATGAACTAGCCAATGAAATAAACACATTTAATTTACTTTATGATGATATATACACATACACATACTATATACATGAGTGAATGTTTAGTTTTATTTCTTTTTTTAATTCAAAGTAATGATTTTATTTTATGGTGCAACACTTGTTTTGACTGTGCATATGACATCAAAGTCTCTCGACTCTCGTGTGTGTCACAAACACCTTCTTCGTGCAGGTGGATCAACTCATCCAGCCTGTCCATCCCTGGCTCAGGCCTCTTGGACAGCAGGCACTTGAGAGAGAAAATGACCCACTTTACTATAGACATCATTACCTAGGGAGGAGGGAGTGTGTGTGTCTGTCTGGCTATCTGTGGGTGTGTGTGTATATGTGTCTGTGGGTGCATATGCGTATGTGTGTGTGTGTGTGTGTGTGTGTATGTGTGTGTGAGAGAGAGACAGAGGTGGGTGAGGTAGGAGTATATGTGTGCGTGTGTGTGTGGTTGTGTATGTTGAGGGAGGAGGGTGTGTAAGTGCATGTGTGTGTGTGTGTGTGTGTGTGTGTGTGTGTGTCCCATAACCACCCCAACCCTATAACCTGCAGCACTACCCCCACCCCAAGACATGTCACCGTTTGGGGTTTAAAATACGAGAAAAAATGAAAATGCGAAAGAAGAGGGATGAATAAATGATGAGACCAAGGCAGGGTTTTAGAACACAGATGGAGAGAGAGAAAGAGAGGGAAAGAGAGAGAGAGAGAGTTTTGTGTATGTGTGTGTGTGTGTGAGTGATGGAGAATATTAGCCCTGGTCTGGGGTGCTGGAGGTTGTCTAGAAAGGCACTGAGAAACGTGACATTCATTCCCCAGAAACAACACCTTGAGAGAGGGGCGATTTTAGGTGCTCCAGCTGCAATACCGGCACAGAATGGAACCCTGTGATTGTTCCGGAAGGTTGTGCAACAGCAGCGACAGTGATGAAAGATAACACATGATTGATGAAAGGCTCAGTGTGTGCCTGTGTATCAGAGACAGAGAGTAAAACAATGAGAGACAAATTGAGAGGGGGGCGATATACACCTGTGTTTGTGTTTGTATCTGCCTATCTGTGTGTGTGTGTGTGTGTGTGTGTGTGCGTATGCATGCGTGTGTATGTACTGTATGTACGTGTGTCTGTGTATGTGTGTGTAAGCCTGTGTGTGTCTGTTTGTATGTGTGTCTGTGTATGTGTGTATATGCCTATGTGTGTCTGTGTATGTGAGTGTATGCCTGTGTGTTTGTGTGTGTGTGTGTGTGTGTGTGTGTGTTTGCTTGTGTGTGTTTGCCTGTGAGTTTGTGCATGCCTGTGTGTGTGTATATGTTTGTGTGTGTGTAAGTGTGTCTCCCCTGTGTCGCTGTTTGACTCAGAGCTCTGCAGGTGAGGTGTGCTATCTCAGGATGAAGCCTGATTGTCACAAAGCATCTCTGTCATTCCCAACAGCTTTCCATCACACCCCCTCTCATTGTACACACTTCTGTCCGTGTGTGTTTGTGTGTGTGTGCGTATGAATGCTCCCCATCAACACACCTCTATCACAACTAGGGTTGCAAAGGGGTGGAAAATTTCCGGTAAATTTCCGGAAACTTACTGGAAACTTTCCATGGGAAGCTGGGGAATTTTGGAAATATTCCAAATTGTAAACTTTCATGGAATTAAAGGAAATTATGGGAATGAATGGGAATATATGGGAATTAACTGGGAATTTTTTTTTTCATATACATACATTAACATTTTGTTTCATAATAACCAATATGATTTGTTTGTTCATATTTTCGCTTAGCATAGAAAGCTAGCTACCATGCTAGCGGGAATCGCATTCTCTGCCTATGGTTTACTAGCGTGCTAAGCTAGCAACACTGAAACCACTGAACTGCCCAAGATACACCACGCCACTCAACAACAAAATCCGATTGGTTGGAACATTAACTGACTATCAGTTTGTTCAGTTAGAATCCCAGAAAATGGTAAAACAAGTAAAAAAAAATGACACAACATACCACCCCAACCAAACCTTATAGATTAGGGACCGTTCGTTATTTATAATCGGGGTCACCGGAGGGATTTTGAGTGCTTCAATCAACAGTGCAACAACCCTCCAGCAGTGTTTTCAAAAAAGACACAACCCTCCCCAGCCAGTTGTCGATACCTTCCGATCACGTTATAAAGCGCTATTACACATCGACGTATACTATCGTTCTAAACTCACCCTCTGCTTTCTGATCACATCACATCACACATCACACTTCACCAAGATGGTGGCCATTTCAGTAGATTTATTCACTAACATTGTTGTGGAAACACAATAAGCATGGAAACTAAATGCACACTTCCTGCAACTGCATTAGCCTAGGCTACTTGAAATAAGTTACTCCTCTAGTAAGTATTCACATGAAATAAAACAATAAAACATTGAGACCATTTAACAAAGCACACTGGGTAATAACAAATTCAACACATGAACTTGTTGCTATGGACTCGTCTCTAGGCTTCCTCAGTCATTGTAAAGCTGCCGAAGCTGAACATTATCCAAAACTCTCAGACGAGCGTCAATTTGGGAGCATGCTACACTCCTTACTTCTCAAATGACTTGAAAAGGCCGTTTGCACAATTTCATTTTGCCTATTTGCCTATCATTTTAACTTTTCCCCGCTGTCTTGCCGTTTTAATATTTTCCCGTAGAATATCCCATATTACTGTAATACTCTCATAACATTAGTCCTGCATTCTGGTCTGTCTCTGTGTTGTCCTGTTGTTACACCTTGCCCTTCCAGAGAAACAGATGTATTCAAATCATCGTTTTGCTTGCTTGAATGCAAACTCAGAATGATGTTAACCTACAGTAGGCCTATTTAAGTTAACGACGTGGTTGTCGTGGAAGCACGATTCATTCGATTCATAGCTATGGAACGAAAGAGAACGTTATATGGCGACAGAAATCAACAATCAAAAAAGCCACTTTGATTTTTTGCTGTTTTCATTAATACAAAGGTGGGTGACCCCCCCTCCTAGACAAAAAAAATGTAGGTGACCCTCCCCTCAACAAAGAATAAAAATACATGATCCTCCCCTATTTTCCTCCGGTGGCCCCGTTTATAAATAACGAACGGTCCCTTATGTAAGTTATATATAAGTTGTCAAGCTTAATCAGACAGATTAATTGTCCCATTACAGTTTAATTACAGTTTAATTACAGTGCAAAATGACGTACACCAATTTGAATGAGGACAAAAGTGACGACAAGCCCATAACTGGGCCAGTGGCGGAACAAGTCAGAGCCGGGCCGGGGGCGGGGCACATGAGCGGGCCCTTTATTAAACTCATCATAACATAATTTTACAACATACACATGCCCGCAACAAGTCTTACAAGGGTCAGCGCCACGGAGAGTAACTATGTAATTTTGAAGTCCATCGAACGTACATGAAGTGTAACCAAGAAAACAACAACAAAAAACATTAGGCTACATGACCCCTAATAATAAAACAATAATAATACGCAGCACTATTTGAAGGGCATGCGACGAGCCTTGAGCTCCGCAAACTCGTCCACGATGCTCGGTGTATGTCCATTTTCTTTGCTCTCTCATTCTCTATGGACAACATGGCAAGTCCACTCAGTCTCTCCTGTCCCACTATGCTCCTCAAGTGGTTTTTAATGATCTTTAACTTGGAGAATGAGCGCTCAGAGGTTACAACGGTGACAGGAAGAGTCAAAAATAAAATTAGGGCGGTGCAAATCTCACTGAATGCAGAAGTTACTGCTGGGTGGTTGCCTTGGCGGAGCGAGGGGGTGGCTTCGGGGGCTCAAGCCCCGAATCTCTTTTTAAAAGCCCCGAATCTTTTTTGTATGTGTTTTCAATTTCCAACGATTTTAATTTCTAATTTAACTTCCCCTCGGTTTCTCTATAAATGTTATAAAATGTAGCCTACTATTACTGAGCAAATATCCCTTACTTTCAAAGCCCAATATTGACAGATAATTTGATTTCCCACACGATGAGTTTAGGCAATGCCAATGTAGCGGTTTACGTCATAAACCTGGCAGGAAAGTTCAGAGCGGCGCAGTCAGTTTAAACAGCAAGCCGGTAAGAAAAACTATTGTCAAGACATTAGGCAATTAGGCTACTGTACCCCGATATACAAAAATAAACTTCAGAAAGACAGAAAGTTTGTTGTACTGTATTCTGTAGTCTGTATTCTGTAGTCTCAATGACCGAATCAGTAGATATACCTGTTGTCAGTTGAGTTCGTTCAATTAATTTATTGTAGGCTAGTAGCCTAGGCAAATATGAAACGGAGATGTAACGTGGCTACCGGCGGGATTTTGAACTTGCATGTTTCATGCATTTTAGGGCAAAAAATACCATGGGATTGATGTGTTCTCCATTTGAGGAACGTAATCAATTGGGGACGTGCACAGACAGCTCAGACACAGAGCGCATATAGGCCTAGGTTAGGCTACTTTCACTTTCTAGAGCGCATTCATTAGGCTACGTAAAAGATGCTTCATACCAAAACAACGATCAAACATTATCAAATGTATCATGACGTGTTGTCACAAAGACTTAGAAAATCGAATTAGAATTAGAAAATCGAAACCAAATTCATGTAAGTGTAAGTGTTCTCTCATTGACGCCTGTAGGAGACAATATTGTTGATCCAATTTTGTAAATTTGCACGTCGTAAAGTTCAATATGAGAGTTAAAATAAAGCCAGTCATACAGCAGAACATTTTATTCAATATTTTACACCTACTAAATCATCAAAGTAAATTTCAAAACTTTTCAGCTACCGTGAGTCATAACTTGTCTTGACTGGGGCAACCTATAAGCCTAATACGTCCCACTCTGATGAAAATGATTGAAAAGAAACCGTTTGCATGATCTTAGATCCTCCGGCCTTGTGCCGTGGGAGAGGCCCGTCCCACCTTACCCGGAGGGGGTCCCGGGCCGGGGGCGTGCCGCACCCCCCGCACCCTCTCAAGCTCCGCCCCTGAACTGGGCAACTCTGTTTGCAAACTTCTCCCAGTTTCACACCAGTTATTCCCACATGAGATGACGTTTTCACTGAGAATTTATTTTCCCCATGCACATGAACGCACCATAGGTTTCCTTTACGTCTAGTAGCCTATGCTGATTGCTGTGTACATGGGATTGACGTATGTGCAGGGTAGAAATTTGACTGAAATTGCATTAAATCAGGTTGTTTTAACTAGTATTATGCTGCAAGATGGGGTTTTGTCCACTACATTTTGACTAACTTGCCATATTAAAAATTCCCAGTTTATTCCCGTTTATTTCTGTTTATTCCCGTATATTCCCGTTAATTCCCATGGAAAGTTTCCAACTTTGAAAATTCCCGGAATTTTGCAACCCTAATCACGACACACACCATCACAACACACCTCTCTCACAACACAACATCACAACACAACTCCCTATCACAACACACCATCAAAACACAACTCCCTATAATACACCATCACAACACACCTATATCACAACACACCATCACAACACAACTCCCTATAGTACACCATCACAACACACCTCTCTATCCTCCTGAGAACCAATCCATAGACCTATGTCCTCTGTAGTGGACATAAGTTCTAGATGCATACCCCTTTACCCCTTTGAGCTATTCTATCACTTCCTGTGGTCTTTTAAAGAGGACATCCTGGGATTTCTAATGATATATCATGTGATTGGCTGGGTTGCTGGGAACCTCCTCTTCCTGGTTCTCAAAAATGGTTGACATCAAAACAAGCACATTTTATGGAAGGAGGAGAGATAAGTCAAATAGTGTCTTATTAAGCATTCATTATGATGGCAATATATGGTCTTGTTAATGAAAATGTCAGGAATCATATGATTAATTTTGAAAGAAGTTAAAAGTTATTTACATTTTGAAATAATAGTGACTTTATGAATGTCCATTATAATGGACACCAGGACCAAAATATTTAGATTTTTTGGGAAATTTAGGAGATCATTTGTATAGGAGGAATGGGGGGGGGGGGGGGGGCACTGATAGAGCTCTCAGGTGATGAGTGAGTGAAACAGAGATGAGGACTATGAACCTGTGCCTCAAGAAGATAGCGAGGAAGAGTAAGACTAAAAAATGAATTATCGCAGATGAAAGAAAAACATGAAAATGTAATGAACAATCCAGAAAAAAGAAATACAACTGTCCAAAAAGGCAAATAAAGTAGTCTAGAAGGATATATATATATATATATAAATAACATTTTCCCTTATATTTGGTTAAGTTTACCCTTAATTTAATACCACTAAAAGCATAATTTGTCCATTTTTGTCTATTTTCATGGCTACCTTTTCATACTAAAACGGTCCTTTTGTCCACCACAGGGTGGACAAAAGGACCGTTTAAAATTTAAAAAAATAAAAATAAAATTTAAAATGCTATAAAATTTAAAATAAAAATAAATAAAAAAAAATAAAAATTGTAAGATGTTTTTTTAATCCTAAATAGAAAGGAAATCACAAAAAAAAAGAAATTGTTGGACACTTTTTTTTCTTGGTTCTCAGGAGGCTATCACAACACAACATCACAACACAACTCCCTTTAGTACACCATCACAACACACCTATATTACAACACACCATCAAAACACACCTCTCTATCACAACCCACCTCTCTATCATAACACACCATCACAACATAGCTCTCTATCATGACACTGTGTCCTAACTGCATGTGACATGAGTAAGCGTCAGCGACAAAATCAGTTTGATTACTTTGTTTTCAATTGCAGGATGCAATGCAACTGCATGCGGCTAGATGCAAGTGTTGCTGTGCAATGTAATAAAGTGCGGCGTGATAAGGTGCGGTGTTTTGAGCAGAACTTTAGTCTTCAGACTCTCTATCTCACCTCCAGCACGTTCACAGAGAAACATGCTGGATGTCCACAATAAAGTATTTTATTTTCCCCTCAGACTTCAAATAAAAGTTGCATTTTTTCATAAGTGATGTAACAGAGAGTTATATTACAGTATGATACAGACTACATGTTACAAATATGGTAAAAAGAATGAAACAATTATCTTTTTAAAAATGATCATCCAAAGTGTAATTCTTGTGCCAAGGTTTAGTTTTATCTGCGACATTTACTAACCATGTTTGGAAAATCAAGTATTTGATGACATCATCAAAAGGTTTGAGGTTGGCTGTTTGCTGTCAATGGAAAGGACTGAGGCTGTTCCCAAAAAAGCCTGATTGACATTACACACACACACACACACACACACACACACACACAGTAAGTAAACAAATAAAGAACAAACAAAGATGCCTTGTCTCCCAGGAGACGGTGGAGATGAGGGTAGAGGCTGGTGTGAGGTGGGGTGGCAGTGTGAGCTTTCTTTAGCTCTCCATGATAACATCCACACAGGGGAAATAGTCCACACACACACACACACACACACTTTTTTCCTCTCCATGTTAACATCCACAACGGGCAGGCAGTCTGCAGCCACATGGCAGTCAAGAGCCTGGCAGGGAGAAGAGAGGAGCACTCAGGAGGAACAAACCACCAATGATGGAGGGATAGAGAGAGAGAGGAATGAAGTGGGAGAGAGAGTAAGCAGGAAGTGGTGAAACAACAAAAAGCAGGAAGGAGGTGAAACAACAAAAATGAGAGAGAGACCGATAGAGGGGATAAATATGATAGGGAAAAGAGAGAAGAGGAAGGAGACAGACTGAAAACAATAGAGCTAGATTGTCTTCATTCTGCCCAAATCTGCGATCAGGGTGGAAAGAGCATCAATCATGAGCAGCAGAACACGAGGGACAGAGAGACAGAGAGAGGAGAAGAGAGAAAGATGAAGTGAGACAGAGAGAGGAGAGAGAAGGATGGAGAGACAGAGAAAGAAGGAGAGAAAAATGGAGTGAGAAAAGAGAGAGAATGAGAGAGGAGCCAAGAGAGATTGAGGCAGAGACAGAGAGATTGTCCTCATTCTTTTCACCTCATTTTCACAAAATCTGTTATCTGACTGGAGAGAGAGAGAAAGAGAGAGACAGCGAGAGAAAGAGAGGACAAGACATAAATGGAAAGCTGGAGATTGATACCACGATATTGCTGCAAAAGACCACTTTTCTGGCTCCATATACCCTCTCTCCCTCCCTCCCTCCCTCCCTCCCTCTTTCTCTCTCTCTTTCTCTCCCTTTGTTCTTTTTCCTTCGCTTGGCGCGGTGCTCACTCAAAAGCAGATCCCTGCAGTGGCCTGAGATCCTGTAACCTTAATCCTATCACAAGACATCTTGGCAGGGGAGAAGGGTTTGACAGGCCACAGAGAAGCACTCGTTGGTATTCAGAAGATATATGTGTGTGTGTGTGTGTGTGTGTGTGTGTGTGTGTAAGAGAGAGAGATAGAGAGAGAGAGAGAGAGACAGCGAGAGAGAGAGAGAGAGAGAGAGGGTTTGTATGTGAGTGTGTTCAGAGGAGAGGGGAAGGTGAAAGTTCTTGTAAAGTCGGAGAAAAGTGCTGAGCTTTGGGGTTAGTACACACACACACTGCCTGTTCCACCAATTATTCAAAGGAGAGTCTTTTTGGCAAGGTGAATGTGTGTGTTTGTGAGTGTTAGAGAGCAAGAGAGAGAGAGAGAGAGAGAAAGAGAGAGAGAAGTAAAAGAGAAGATAGTGTGTATGAAATAGAAAAGCAAAGGCATTGAAAGAGACTGTGACCGCCATTATGTCTGGTTCTGTGTGTCTGAATAAATGTGTAGGTACTGTATGTTAGAATGAGGGAAAGTAGAGAGAGAGGGAGAGAGAGAGAGTTTTTCCACAGCGTAAATTAATATTAGGTGTACTGTCTACCTCAGGGACTGCAGGCGATTTTCATATTGCTCATTTCTATTGCCATTAACTCTAATTGCACATGGAGTATATTAACGGATACTTTCAGAGAGAAATATGCACCCTCTCTGACTTTCATGCTTACAGCTTTGACCTTGTGTTTGACGGAACTCAGAGAGAGAGAATAAAATAATGATTCTTGTTAATAAGACACAAAAGTTAGCTTCAATTAGGGGACACTTAGAAGACTAGCTAAAGCTTCTATTTAAACCAGGGGTGTCAAACTCATATTAGGTAGTGGGCCAGATTTGTTGGAATGAGTTGGGATGAGTGGGCCCTCATTGTCATGGTCATTATCATTTTCTGCATGGGTATCAGAGTGTTATTTGATGATATCACTTATGAGCAAACAAGTACAAATAATGTACTGCTGTCATATTCTGCTGTTTCTCTCTTGAAATGCCCTGGTAGTTCCATGGTAGCTTTTCCACTTCCTCCTTCCTGAGGATGGTTTGTAGTGCTAGGTTACCAATTTATCATAGAGATATTGCTTATTACACATTGTTGAAGATAACTGGATGTGATCTTGTTTTCAAATTTCCCCTTCCTACCCAGAACATCTGGGGGACCGTATGAAACCTGCTGGCGGGCCTGATCTGGCCCCTGGGCCTTATGTTTGACACCCCTGCTTTAAACTATGTTTCTGTTATTAAATGATACACTGTCCTGTTTGGCAACAGTTTTGTTTGGTGTCTAAAACATTTCGATACAAACGAAAATGAGAAGAAAAAGAGGGAGAAACTGATTTTAAAGCTCCTTTATTGAACCGTGACATGGATAAAGAACATTAATTAAGGCCTCACCCGAACTACACCTAGACCTATCACTGAAAAAGCGGGTTACTATTGCGGGTAATAACTGCTGAAAACACAGAGACAGAGAGAGAGAGAGAGAGAGACAGTGAGAGAGAGATGATGATGATGATGATGATAAAGATGCTGATTTCAAGGATGAGGACTATAGAATGGACGACACTGTCTTTGATTACCCCATCTGAAAATAAATCAGACACCTGACAACAGCCTCACCGGACCTCACCCACCAAAGCCCAGCGGGATTCAGCAATTAACCTCCGTGCTAAACACACCATTTCACACCGCCTCGTAGCCCACTAACCACATCATAAAGCAGGTCAGCTCCCCCTGCTCCAGCAGGTATGATGAAGAAATAAATTAAAATATTTTTTTTTTTAAATAAACGCAAAATAACAATGCACAACACCAGGACCACTGAACTGGGCTGTGTATGTGTGTGTGCCTGTGGTTGTGTATGTGTGTGTGCCTGTGGTTGTGTATGTGTGTGTGTGCCTGTATGTGTGGTGTGTGTGTGTGTGTCTGTACCTGATTATTAACCAAGCAGAGAGATATACAAGGCCTTATGCAGGGTCTCTCTGCTGTGCAGGTTGGACTATCAAGAGCTGCTGGAGAGCTACTCAGGAAATTATATGCGTGTGTGTGTGTGTACTGTATGTGTGTTATGGTTATGCTGTGATGGTAAGTGTTTGGTGTATGAAGCTGAAGTGTGTGCGTGTGTGTGTGTGTGTGTGTGTGTGTGTGTGTGTGTGTTATCCTGTGATGGTGAGTGTTTGGTGTGTGAAGCTGAAGTGTGTGTGTGTGTGTGTGTGTGTGTGTGTGTGTGTGCGTATTATCCTGTGATGGTGAGTGTTTGGTGTGTGAAGCTGAAGTGTGTGTGTGTGTGTGTGTGTGTGTGTGTCTGTGTATGCATGTGTGTGGGGGGGGTATCCACAGAAGACACAAAGGATGATAGACACACACACATTTCTCCACATGAAGAAAGCTCACTAAATTGAATGAGAGGAAAAGTAGGAGAAGGAGAGCGAGACCAAACAATTCTTTTCAACTGACATGACAAATATACATTTTCAATTAAAGACGCCTCATTAAAGGAAACATAATCTTCTTTTCATGAACAGAAACTGCAGAAACACACTCTCTTTCCCAAAACCATCCGAGTGCTCTATTCCTGAGCAAACACCCTATCCTACTACATCCTACAGCACCCTATTGATCTGTCCCTTCACTAGCTTAGCTGGTCCAGCTGTACATCGATGGGGCTTTTTTCCACCCCACTGCATTGTGTCCATGACACAGCGCTTTCACTGCGGACCAACAGCACGGCTATTGGCTTTTGTGGGCAAGATGTTGACTCATTAGCGTCCCAGCTGTCTGCTCCTCCGCAGTGTAAATCGCCTGGGTCACCTTTAGTCGCTGCTTTCACCCCTCCCTCTGTCATTCTCTTCCCATCCCTCTCTCTTTCCCTCTTTCCCCGTCTCTCTCTGTTGCAGTTTATTTAGGGGTTTGTGTCAGTAAAATGACAAACATTTTTAATTAGGACAAAAGCAATCAAGAGTTTAGGATGACAGCCTGTGTTTTCAGGCAGACTGAAAGGCTTTGACGGATCTTTTACAGGTTTGCTATTCCTGTCTCTACTTGTGTCTCAGTACCCACACACACATACACACACACACACACCTTTCCAACAAAAACACACACACACACACACAATGTCACAGACAGGAAAGTGAAAAGTAGAATGAGGAATGATGGCAAGGACACAGAGTCTGTGCAGGTGTGTGAGAATGTGCATGTGAGGGGGAAGAAAAGACAGAAGGGAAAATGAGAGAGAGCAAATGTTTTTCATTCCAGAAGATTCTTTCAGCCAAACGGAAGCAGAGATGTGTGTGTGTGAATGGAGTAAAATAAAAGATGAAGACACAGACAGGTGAAAAGCATTCCTCTTCCGTCAAATGGATCTGTGTGTGTGTGTCTGTGTGGGTATGTGTGTTCCAGAAGATACCTTCAACGAAATGGAGATGTCTGTATGTGTGTGTGTGTGTGTGTGTGCATGTTCCATAAGTTCCTTTAGCCAAACAGAGATGTTTGGATGTTTCAAAACCATCAGTGAAGATGTGACCCACTCTTTACGCCATGCCATTTTTAATGCTTTTTTTTCACGGTTTCAGGAACGATATCTGGTATGCAGACTTTTTATGGCGTTCTTTCTCGGTCCAGCACCTAGAGTTGACTGAAGTTGGATGTGTGTCTCCTTTGTTGACTTTTCTCACTTTTTACACAAAACAGCTAGCTGTAGCACACCTTCCTGCAGTGCACTTTCGAGCATTTTATTTGGGGTCATAGGACACAATGTTGTGATGATGTGAGCTGGTGTTGGTTTCCACACCGTTTCTTCGCCTGTCATATATTTTTGGTGACCCATGGGCAGTGTTGACCTTTAACCTTAGAGCAATCCCTCCTCTGAGAGCTGAGGGGTCATCTAAGGTCAGAGGTCACATTGTAACAAATCCAGCTGCAACATGAGGTCATATTTTACAATAGTACAGCCTATTCCAAATGTGAACAAGCAAAAGCAGTCTCTACCTCATCCTGTACTGATAAGGGACTGTTCGTTATTTATAAACGGGGTCACCGGAGGAAAATAGGGGAGGGTCATGTCTTTTTATTCTTTGTTAAGGGGAGGGTGTCTAGGAGGGAGGGTCACCCATCTTTTGTATTAATGAAAACAGCAAAAAATCAAAGTGGCTTGTTTGATTGTTGATTTCTGTCGCCATATAACGTTCTCTTTCGTTCCATAGCTCTGTCAACATTGAACAATGAAAATAAGGGAGATTTCCCGGGTTTCTCACGCAAAATACGGAAAATGTCAACATTCGTCCCCATTAACGTTGGAAGGGTTGGAGCAACAAAGTAGCCTACTTTATTCACCCCTAACAGCCTATATCCATTTGGTCAACTTTATCCAGCCCTAAAAAAGCTAAATTTAACTTTGGTTTACTTGTAGTTTACCGTGTAGCCTAACAGTGTGCATGCTTAACATAAAGCATGCTTGTGCTTCATTCATCCACACATCCAGCTCCTAACGTTTTGACAAGCATTTCTACCAATTGACCTTGTTCCTGCCCATCTCTAGCTTTGCTGTCTCCATCCTTTCTGTTTTTGTTTGCAAAAAAATATATAGTATTTATTGGTAACCAGCAACAAGTGCAATTTGTTAATCGCTGTCATTCTCTCTCCTGCCAACAAAAATGTGTAACGTTCCAAGTAGCAGTGCGTAATTCTGCTTCATAAAGTTGAACAAATACATTTGGTCATATAAATAACCAGTTTATGGTCTACAGTGTAGTTGGTAAGTTATGGTAGGCCAACTTGGAGTGAATATACAGGGGGAATTCTTTGTCTAGCTGAGTAGCCTGGCAGGTGCGCACATAGGCATAGCCTACGGCCGAACACTGCAAGCGCTAATGAATCGTGCTTTCACGACAACCACGTCGTTAACTTAAATAGGCCTTGGTTAACATCACTCTGAGTTCGCATTCAAGCAAGCAAAACGATGATTTGACTCAGCCACGGCACTCGACCTGACATGTTGCTTTGTCAAAACAAACCAAACCATTTATTTATCATATTCAAATGTTTTTCTTTCCCCTGTCATGATTTATGTGCACAATGTAGCCTATCAGCCTTTAGTAGCTAAGTTAGAAGCACACGTTAGCTTAACTTAGTTAAACATTAGCTTACTGCATGTTACTTGTTAGTGTTTTCTCCAGTGGTGCTCAGACCTAATGCAATGCGTAGGCTAAGCATTTGAAATTTAACATAGCAGTCACATACCTTGAAAATGAACTTTATTAGTTTAACAGTTGAATTGAAAACCGAATTGTCTGTAGTCTCCTTATTTCATGCGACTGCTTAACCAGAGCACTTATTAGACATTCTCTGGCTTAACAAACTGTTTCAACAATGTTTTCTTCTACGCGATTCACGTGAAATTATCGTAAAGCTTCTGCACAGCGGCGCCATCGACTGGTCTGGCATATGCACTACAGCACATTTAGCCGGTTACACCTCTGTGTGTAAACACGAGGTTTTTTCTTGCCGGAGTCGTTAAAGGTGTGAAAGCGGTAAGAGAAAATTCACCCGGCGGTGTCGTGTAAACGGCCTCTGAGTCAGGCCAGAATGCAGGACTAATGTTATGAGAGTATTACAGTAATATGGGATATTCTACGGGAAAATATTAAAACGGCAAGACAGCGGGGAAAAGTTAAAATGATAAACCCGGAAAAAGTTGGCATGTTAGGTATTTTTCGGTCCCTGTGATTATTTGTGAAATTGTGCAAAAGGAATGAGTGTAGCAAGCTCCCAAATTGACGCTCGTCTGAGAAATTGAGTTTTGGATAATGTTCAGCTTCGGCAGCTTTACAATGACTGAGGAAGCCTAGAGACGAGTCCATAGTAATAAGTTCATGTGTTGAATTTGTTATTACCCAGTGTGCTTTGTTGAATGGTCTCAATGCTTTATTGTTTTATTTCATGTGAATACTTACTAGAGGAGTAACTATTCAAGTAGGCTAATGCAGTTGCAGGAAGTGTGCATTTAGTTTCCATGCTTATTGTGTTTCCACAACAATGTTAGTGAGTAAATTTACTGAAATGGCCACCATCTTGGTGAAGTGTGATGTGTAAGATCAGAAAGCAGAGGTTGATTTTAGGACGGTAGCCTATGTTGATGTGTTTTCATAGCACGTAAAAGCGTGGGCGGAAACTTCGACAATTGGCCGGGGAGGGTCATGTCATTTTTGAATATGCTGCTGGAGGGTCGTTGAAAATTATATTGCAGGCAGGGGAGGGTCATGCAACTTTTGATCGAAGCACTCAAAATCCCTCCGGTGATCCCGTTTATAAATAACGAACAGTCCCTAACAGTCATTCTTCTAACACACTTTCTTTCTGTAGGCTTTCAACATATGCATATTGGCAAAAGGACATGTTGGTCATAGCTTCAACGCTAACCCATAGTGCAATTATCTGTGGATTTGTTACAATGCCTACAGTATATTTAGACACTATAGCCTACTGTATATTCTCTCTATTGCTCTCTCACACACATACACTTTACACACACTCTCTCTCTCCCTATACCTCATAGTCATAAACACACAGACACACACAAACACACGTACACATACCTACATGCACATTCACTTTTACATATTCTCTCTCTGCAACACATACTGTACACACACATGCCCAAACATGATTACACATACACACACACACACACACACTCTCAAAGATGGATAATTCAGATGCACTCACTCACACACCCCTGCAGCAAAAGCATGATTTAATTTACATCTAAACCTATAAAAAATTCAAAGCAATCCCATTTCTTGGTGTGCAAACCTAATTCGGCGGCGGGCGTGCCGTGGAAAGTGTTAATGCAGAGTAAATGTGTTTTTCTTCCTCTGACTCCTGGTAATTACCATACAGTAATGATTGATTGGGCCTCTCTCCACAACCTCATTCTGAGACTGCTCATGGAAGGTGCTTTGCATACCGCAATGCTGAATCAACCTGGGCAGACAGCCACAATGATCTTAAGACTGTGTGTGTGTCTAGCTTTGTGCATGTGAAAGTAAGTGTGTGTGTGTGTGTGTGTGTGTCTTTATGGAAGTATATGGGTTTGTGTGTGTCTTTGTGTGAATACTTCTGTGTAAGTGTGTGCGAGTCTGTGTCTATGAGTCTGCAATTAAGTAAGTGTCTGTGTCTGGTGTGTAAGTGTGTGTGTGTGTGCAACCCCCCTTAATCACGATGGTCAGAATGGACAATAGGACTGTCTTCACATGCAGGCAGTGAATATGTGAAGCTGCAATTTTTCAATTTCACATTTTTTTACAGAAAGAGCTGTGTTGGCCTTATGTGAGATTAGCACCACATTTCTCTCTCACTCTCTCTCTCTATCACACACCCACTCTCTCTCTCTGTGTGTCTGACTATTTCACAATCTATTTAGCTTGTTCTCCACCATTCATTTGGAGAGGTATTGAACATGTATGTCTTTATTGTATCAAAAGAAAGGTGGTTGGAATGGATGTATGTCTCTCCCCCTCTCACACTCACACCCACCCACACACACACACACACACACACAGACTCACACAAAAGAGAGCATTGAGCTCCAGCAAGACACATTTCAAGGTTGGGCCAGTCGCCCCCACACAACCACTCCCACTCAGCAATAAAACCTTTTGACCGTAGCGAGAGACTAAACGAAAGACACAAATTAATAATAAAAACAACCCACAAACGAACACATTCAGTAGGATAGGGTTCATCTCAGATGCTTTCGCCCTGGCCCTGGTTGCTAGGCAACCATAGATGAGCATGTCTTGCTCACCTGTTGCTATCGAGTTAATCGTCAATTATAGGATCAAAGACGTGCGAGGCAACAGAAGACGCAATAAGCACACAAAGAGGAGCCGAGAGGAAAAACATTTGGGGCAATTATGGACACATTAAATGTTGTAAACAAATTTTGTGTGGAAACATAAACACGGACAGGCAGGTGATGATGATAGGGTTGTAATAACAGTGAATGTTAATGCCCTTCTTTTCCATGCTTTTATTACTGGCATATCATCATTACATGCTTTGGATACATTGCATGGGATGTTGTTATTGTTGTCATGGCAATAACATCCCATATTATTATATTATATTATATATATTATTTCCTTTAAGGATTCCCGGGACACTGTAAGACCGGGGTACACGAAACTTGGTGGGCATGTAACCCCACATGGATAGCATGGAAACATCATTTTTCGTTTTGATCTATAGCCCCCTGCTGGACTGGACCCCCCGAAAGGAGGGTAGGGCAGACACAGTTTTCTGTGAATATCTCGAGAACCGTAGGGTTTAGGAGGACCATTTTTTTTGTATGTTAATCTCAAAGGGCCATGTCAACCCATTCCATAACCACTCATTTCATGTATAGTGCTACCTGGTTAAACACAAAAAAAGTAAAAATGAGGTGTTGTAATCGCAGGTATCTGTGACCTAACATAGTCAAAACTGCACGAAATTGGAATTGTAGGATCATTATGACACCCTCTGAATGCACACCAAGTTTCGTGGATTTCTAATCATGGGGGGCCACACAATAAATTAATTTATGTTACTATACACCAACTGGCCTGTAGGTGGCCGGAGACAGTTTTCTGTGAATATCTCGAGAACCGTAGGGCCTAGGAGGTCCACCTTTTTTTTGTATGTTGGTCTTAAGGGGGCATGTCAACCTATCCCATTACCACTTATTTCATGTATAGCGCCACCTAGTTAAAAATTAAAAAGCAAAACATTGTGTTTTCATCACAATATCTCTGGCTGACATGGTCAGAACTGCACAAAATTGAAAGTGTAGGATCATTATGACACCCTCCGAATGCATGCCAAGTTTTGTGGACTTTCGTTCATGGGGGTCCTTACAATAACATAATTTATATGTACATTTAGTGACCGTACACCAACAAGGATTCCTGGGACACTGAAAGACCGGGGTACACAAAACTTGGTGAGCATGTAACCCCACATGGATAGCATGGAACCATTGTTTTTCGTTTTGATCTGTAGCCCCCCCACTGGACTGGATCCCCCGAAACACGGCAGACACAGTTTTCTGTGAATATCTTGAGAACCGTAGGGCCTAGGATGACCAATTTTTTGCGTATGTTTGCCTCCAGGGGTCATGTAAACCCATTCCATATGCACACATGTGCATAAACAGATACACACGCACACACATACATTCACAGTAATCCTACGTATGACACATACTCACACAGTAGACATATATACGCATGTATGCACATGCACAGACACAGGCACCTAAACAGGCAAACACACAAGCACATGCACATGCACGCACACACACCCACCCACATAAACATGTACACGCACAGATGCACACAATTTAAGAATTTCTCAGAATTATGAACAGGCAAGATGGAGGTGGGGTTGTATAACATGTATTTTACATGTGAAATCTATGAACTAATCATGTTTTGGTACTTGTTGTCTAGCAGATACCAGTGAGAATTGAGTGTGCATAATGCAATTCAGTGAGACAGTTAGAATCATATATGCCTTTCAGCGTGACTTATTTTTGTGGAAAACATGTGCTGGACTGGGCGGCGGTCATATTTTGTACTGCTCTGCGGTACATCTAGGTTTGGCATGTTGTTGAATAAGAATGAAATTAAATCAGAGATCTAAAACCTTAAGATGAACAGACAACAGAACTGACAAAGACAAAACACTCAGACAGAAGCTGTGATGTGTGTGTGTGTGTGTGTGTTACCCTGCACTAGCAGAGTGTACACTTGGTGCCGTGTATGGTGTGTTTGTGTGTGTCAGAGAGTTTGAGTGCACATGACACACACATTTGTGTGCATATGGCTGTGTCTCTTTTGTTCTTGTGCTTGGCTGAGTGGGTATGTCTGTATCTACTGTATGTGTGTGTGTGTGCGTCTCTGTGTGTATGTCTGTATCTGTGTGTGTGTGTCTCTGTGTGTATGTCTGTATCCATGTGTGTGTGATTGAGCAGAGCTTTAACATGATCTGTAACCACAATCTTGAACATAGAAAAAGGTTAACACAGATGATCATGGTGAACAGGAGTATCAGATCTGTAAAACAACAATGTAATATAATAATATAGTCTGCATAACATCATCAATACACATTAGTGCATTATTTCATTCCCCTTGAGAATTATAACACATGTTCACTCCTGCATTGCAAATAGGTACATATATTATATATTATGTGCAATTCAGCCTAAATAAATTTTGGTTGTTGTTTGTTAAGTTATCCATTGGCTCTAGAAAATTGTGTTTGTCACACCAAAAAAGCCTATGAAATTGACTTGAGCTGAAACAGACAGCCAAATGTATTCCTTGGAATACCTAGGTACAGTTACCAGAAACAGTTACAGAGGAGAGGACCCAAGACTCTCTCTGAAGCCTTTCATCTCTCTCTCTCCCTCCCTCTCTCTCTCTCTCTCTCTCTCTCTCTCTCTCTCTCTCTCTTTTCACCCTCTCTCATCCTCTGCACCTCTCTTTGTGCTGTCTGTTTTCCACTGGTCTGTGAAATGAGATATTGATCTTCAGCCCACCTCAAACAGCAGCTCTGGTGAACTAACTCCAAGGAGCTATCACACACACACAGGTAAACACCTGACCATCTTTACACACAGAGATACAAGAGAGAAACACACAGACGCACACACACACACACCTGACCACACACTCCCGTCTCACTCGTCCACCTCTGCTCACTGCAACGATCTGAAGAGTGACGGGTGAACAGGTCAGGCAGATTTGAGAATGTTTCCCCCTTTCTTTCCGAGTCAGCGCACCTCATCTGGAATTCCCTCTCTCCTCTCTTTTCCTCCCCACTCTTCTCCTCCCATCTTCTCTCCTCCCCACTTGTTTCCTCTCCACTCCTCTCTGCTCCTCACCTCCCCTCTCATCTTCACTCCTTTCCTTTCCACTAATCTCCTCCCGTCCTCTCCTTTCCACTCCTCTCCTCCCCTCTCTCTGTTCTGTTCTGTTCTCTTTCCTGTCCTGTCCCTGCGGGGTCAGCTGGGATGAACTGTATAGAGACGATCTATCTATCTATCTATCTGGGATGAACTGTATGGAGACGATCTATCTATCTACCTATCTATCTATCTATCTATCTATATATCTGGGATGAACTGTATGGAGATGATCTATCTATCTATCTATCTATCTATCTATCTATCTATCTATCTACTGTATCTGGGGTGAACTGTATGGAGACGACCCACCAGAGGAAGTTGGCCAAGACTATCTATCTATCTATATATCTATCTATCTATTTCAAATATTGCAAAGAACAAGAAAATGCTTGAGTTTGCAGGAATTTATAAAAAGGCAAAATCACCTGCCCCACTGACTCACAGCTTAACACCTCCAGCTTTAGACACACACACACACACACTAGTGATGTAGTACTCGAGTCCGGTCTCGGACTCGAGTCCGGTCTCGAGACCAATTTCTGCTTTCTCGGTCTCGTCTCGAACTCGTTCCTTCAAAGACTCGGTCTTGACTCGGTCTCGGACCACAGTGGGAGGAGAAGGACTTGTAATTTCAGACCGAGTCCTCGAGACCAACGCATTTTTTATGTTCATATAAAAAAACTGACAACACATAACAACAACAATAATAAAATGCAATGTTGACCGGCATTATTTGAAAATGACATCCCATGGTGCAATGCAAAGATACTGCCGTCAGAGCCGTTTATTTATCTCTATGGCTCTGCTGCCGGTGAGTGTCTGTAGGTCAGCATAGTCCATATTAAGACGTTAAGACTGCTCCTCTAAACAATTCCCAATCTAGCTTAGTCTGTAGGCCTAACTGTTGATTATTAACTGGGGTGATATTAAATTATGAATATTAAAACTGACATTTTTTTATGGTCTTGGTCTCGACTCGGTCTCAACTCCAAAAGGACTCGGTCTCGACTCGGACTTGCTTCCTCAAAGACTCGGTCTTGACTCGGACTCGACTGTATTTGAAAACCAACAGACTCGGTCTCGACTCAGTCTCGACCCTTCAAAGACTCGGTCTTGACTCGGACTCGGCATAGGCGGTCTCGTCCCCATCACTAACACACACACACACACACACCTCCAGTCCTGCAGCCCTTTCTCCACTGCCTGGGTAATCCCTGACCCCCCAGCTGTTTAGTCAATAACAGGTTAGCGCACAGAATTTATAAGGGCGTTAACCTGTCAGTCCTCAGAAAGCAAGAGGATTAGAATTGCAGCTCTGTACTAAAGCTCTGTTCAAATCGACCCAAGCTCTGCTGGAGGTGTGCTGAGTCAATAGCAATAGTCATTATTCAAATCATTCCGATTAGAGATTCCAACTAAATTGTTTACATGAGTGCTAAGTTATCCGCATTTAATCTGAATTTACATATCCCAAAGTAAATAATCCAGTTGTAACTTTTTCAACATGCGCAAAGTGGCTTCTCGATATCTGCAGAAATAAAAAAAGAAAAGAGGCGATTCTACTTATGTTGACTTATAGCTCATCCCAGAACCCTGTTTGAAATTCCCTGTTTACCCATATTGCATGAAACACTTTTTTAAAAACTTTTAATACCTTGTGGTTACAAAACTCATGATCATCGAATCATTATCTTGTCAATTATTAGCTTTCTCAATGTTTCCAATAAATTATTAGTGTCTGATACAGACTAGTTCTTCTGCTTGTTTGTGTTTGCCATGATTTAGTTCACCGTAGAAACTTATTTGTTAACATGTTTTTTTTTTTTAAGGATTAGGAAACTAGCAAGCTAGACAGACTCAGCAGCAGATAGCTAGCTAGGCAGCTAGGTAGGCAGGTGGGTCAGTCGGTAGACCCCCTTTTTCACACAACCCAAGGACAGGCAGCATCTGTTGGAGTGGGCCTTCCAAGTTCCAATAGCCCTTCCCCTCTCAATTAACCCTCTCATAGACACACACACACACACACACACACACATACAGACACTCTCTCTCTCTCTCTTACACACACACACACATACATACGCAAACACACTCAGCTTTCTGAAAATTAGGCTGGTTAGTCACCAGCTGGTGGGTCACTCCAACGTCCTGGGGAGCTGCTTTGCTGACGTACATGTACACACAAATACACACAAACATGCATGCACAGACATACACACACATGCTTACACACACTCTTACACCACAGGCATGGACACACACAGGCAAACAGCTGGCCACACACACTCCCATCCACACACACACACACATCCACACAGACATCCACATGACACACACATACAGAAACACTCACATCCACATCCACACACACACACAGTGAATGTCATTCACTGTCAGAGTCAGTGGCGTTGTGCCATCCTCATCAGCTGAAGTCACCTCATAATAAATGGCAAGCTTGATGCCAGCTCCTGTGCCCACTCTCTCCCCACAGCCTGCCTGGAGGACAGGCTGTGCTGTCACACTCACACGGACACCGACATCGAGGCCAGCCAGGCTTGGCAAAGCACACAGGACAACCAACAAGAGGAAAAGGCCTGTGTGTGTGTGTGTGTAATAGGAACAGGGTTGTGTGTGTCAGAGAGAGAGACTGTATGTGAGCGTGTTTGTGTCAGAAACAGGTCTGTGTGTGTGTTTGTGTGAGAGAGAGAGGGGGGTGGGAGTGTAACAGGAACAGGTCTGTGTGTGTGTTTGTGTGAGAGAGAGAGGGGGGTGGGAGTGTAACAGGAACAGCTCTGTGTGTGTGTGTGTGTGTGTGAGACAGAACCTGGCCGGTATGAGAATGTGTTTATGACAATAACAGGTCTCTTTCTATGTGTGTGTGTGACAGAACCTGGACTGTGTGTGTGTGTGGGTGTGGGTGGTCTAAAGCCCTCTATGAGCTGATGAGAGAGTTTATGGGAAGCGTTTGGACCTCAGTGCCATTTAGCCTGGATAGCAGAGCTGGAGATTACTGCCCCATCACCATCAACACACCAGCACTCAGCTAATGATGGATCAAAGACACCAGGCCAGGAGAAATAGGACAGAGAGAGAGAGAGAGAAAGAGAGAGAGAAGAGTGATGGAAGGATGAAGAGTGGGGATAGAGTGGAGAGGAATTAAACGAAAACAGAAATGCAGAGACAGACAGATCACATAGATTGATAGATGGATAGATAGATAGATATATAGATCAGAATTGAGCGAAGGAGAGAGAAATACAGAAATGGGAGACATAAATCTGCTGTAGGTACACTGACATACAGACAGATATAGAGGAGTAAAGAAATATATGGAAACATAGATGGAGGAGTTGCAGATTAAAGAGGGGGGGAGAGTGACAGCCAGATATGAATAGAGAAAACGATGGGGGAAGAAAGATTATGAGAAAAAACAGTGACAGTAGAAATTGGTAAGGTACTGGCAGACAGAGAGAGAGAGAGAGAGAGAGAGAGAGAGAGAGATGGAAATAGAAATGGGAGAGAGAGAGAGAGGGGGGGGATGAAAATAAAAAAGAGAGGTTTTTAAGACATTTAAACATTTAAACATCAGACATTTAAACATTTAAACATTTAAACGAATAAAGGGGAGGAAAAGAGTGAGATCATGATGAGATCATGACCCTGATCTGGAGCAGTCGGTGTAGGCAGGTGGCCGACCGCACACGCGCACACACACACACACACACACACACACAC
>NC_055978.1:6811190-6823690 GCF_018492685.1 Alosa sapidissima | reverse complement strand
ATATCTTCCATGTACAGCCTACTGTAAGAACCACACACTCTGGGCCAGATGTACGTACATTTGCGAACGTAGCGTTATCAGCGTCATGGACACACCGCAGATTGTGAACGCTGTCAGACCCAAGTTTCCGTCGTATTTATCAATCGTTCAATCCTTAGTGTAAACTGCGCCTTTCTCTGCCTTTCTCTGCCCATAAACACAATTTACAAACGTCCACAACTGAATGGCAGCGCCTACATACAAGCGCAGTTGAATGAAGTTAACTGATGTCAACATTAAAAAGATCATGAAATAATACCATACATGATAAGATGTAAACAAGCAGGAAGATAATGAATATCAGTAGTTCTACTCAAGCTACTTGTGCACATATTGTAGGCTATGGAAGACTGGTCAAATCTAGCAAGTAGGGAAGTTTAAGTGAATGATGTGAAAGTGAAAGTAGGCTAAGACATTCGAAAGGCCCACGAAAGTTAAGGTTGCTTTTGGTAGTACAAATACTTTCACCACAAACACTGGTGCTCTAAATAGCGATTCTGTTGGCTTTGAAAGGTTCTCTTATTGACGCATTGAACTGCAATTTGGATTAACAAATTGCTTTTACAAGGCGGAAGTATTTAGGCGCAGAATAGACGTGCGCTTTCAGGAGCAGTCTTTGTACATACCGCGGAATACATAATTAGGCGCTCTTTACTCTTCCCCTCCCATCTTTTTATGCTAAACTCCCACTTTCCCCTGGATCCTCCCATGAATGCATATGCATGTCATGACAAACGCAATCTGCCACTTTCAGCTCCCGCGACAGGCAGTCTGCGCTTTTACATCATTGCGGCCTGTTTGTACATACCTCGCAATGATTTTACACGCACATTGCGAAACAAAAAACATTGCGCAAAAGCGTTACACATACTGTACATCAGAGTCATGGATACCCTACTTAAGCAACAATTAGATCAGGAAGAGTCTAATGATCTGCCATTCATTCATTCATTCATTCATTCATTCATTCATTTATCTGCCAGTTCATTCAATCATTTATTCATCCATCAATCCATGTGTCAGTTCATCCATCTATTAATTAATTAATTAATTCATTCATTCATTCATTCATATCTTTCTGCTGGAGTTAGTAGTCAAATGCACTGCTCCTTTTTTGCACCAGTTCCTGTTGTTACATTACATTACATAACATTACATTTGGTTGACACATTTATAACCAAAGCAACTTACAACATGGTAAACAGGTTAAAGGTTTAAAAAAAAAACAAAAAAACAATTCTCCTAAAAATTCTAGAACAATTTAAAACAATTTATGTAAGAGGTAGAATACAACAAGAACAAGTTAGTGCATCAGTCCGTGCTGTTTTTATACAGTCAGGTATAGGTTTGGGTATCGTTTGGGTTTTATCCGATACCGGTGCTAAATTGATATATTTAAAATTGTTTTTACAATAAAATGGTCTAAAGCATGAATTGTTTTTTTTTATTGATAAGACAAATTTGAACATGAAATTGAACTGTTATATTCCATTTACTATCAATATGTCATTGCTTCTACGCATAATACATTTAAATGTTAAACAGCTATCATGGATACACACACAAGCTCTGCTTTCAAGTTTATCCAGTGTAGACGGCTTGCCATATCTTATGTTAAAACGGCTTGCCATGGAATTGCCATGTCATGGACACGGCATTTGCAAGTAACCTAATCTAACGTTGAGAGACTGCTTTAAAGTTTATTCAGGGTGTTCGCAAATGCTTCAATAAATTTGATGTCTTGCCCCATAACTGTTTTGGGGAAAGTGTGTTGTTGTTTTCAAGTTAAAGATATCCGTTTAGGTCCTTTGACCTTCTTCAGGTTATCAGGTTTATAGGAAAATAACCCGATGAAGGTGGAAGGACCGAAACATAGTTAATAAATTAATATTTGCAAGAGAAACAGTGTGCAGGAGTCTCTGAGTTCCATGATTGTTGACTTCCGCCAGCACTATCTGTCTTGTAGCAGCACTTAGTACCGTGATGACACTGTATCAAACGTTTATCTGTATCATCATGACCGAAACCACTTGAATCCAAAATAATTCTACACATAGTGCCTTTAAATCACATGATCCTTTGATTTTGAATCCTACGGAATTCTATACACTTTAAATTGCATGATCCTTGTATATTTTAATTGTACACAATTCTACATAGTCCCTTTTAGATTGTGAAATTAGGTTTTTTTTTTTTTAAATCTCATTCCTGCTGACTGAGTCTATTTGGTGAAACTGTAGAGATAAGATGAGGGGGAAAAAAAAGTGTATCCTCCTACATGCCACTAAAACAAAAGACAGAGACATGGATGCCTTAAAATGACAGAAAAATAAAAATCAGTCAAGACAAGTATGCTGGCTTTGATTGCTTGTTATCTATCAAGACAAATGATTATGTCTACACACACACACACATACTCTCTCTCTCTCACACACACACAAAGACACACCACACACACACACACACATCTTACACACACATGCACACATGTACACACACACATCACCACTCACACACACGCATCTTATACACACACACACACACACACACACACACACACACACACTCTCACAGAGCCTCTTGGCCCCATATGTGTTGTTTCATGTTGGACTGGTTGGACTCCTTGCTCTTCATAAAGGCTTTGTTCACAACTAAAGCATCTCCTATTCGGCTCCCTGACCCCAGAGACCCCTGATAATTGGCCCTTTCTTGTAGGATGTCCATGCATTAGCCATCTACAGGGCCCCTGTGAGGATTTCTCTAGCTATTTGCCACATCAGTAAAGGCAGGGATATGAAAGGCAGCATACAATTAACTTTCAGTTTTTTTTTTCTCCATCCTTTAACTCAGCTTCACAGCAAGAAATAAAAGCACTTTATTCAATGCATGAACAGAGACACTTATATTCACACACATAGCAAGTGGCCGCTCAGAACAGGACACACACACACATATGCAAATACACACAACATTTACATACACACACACACACACGCACGCATACTCACACATACACACACACACACAGACCTTGCATACACACATAACACACACATTATCAAAGTGCACACTCCCCACCCCAGCACACACACACACACACACACACACACACACACACACACACACACACACACACACACACACACACACACACACACACACACACACACACACACACACAGCTATCTGCATCCAAATGTGTGATGAAAGCGTGCCCAGAGAGGCATGGTGTGTGAGAAGCGAGAGCTAAATGCCAACAGCAGCAGCAAACTTATCTAATGTTTCCCTTTCACCTGGCCATGTTAAATCTGCCCGCACTAATGGATTCACCATCTCTGTTCCACACCATCCTATTCTAATCCACACTGAAGAAGGCCTGTTACAGGGTATCTATGCACAGAGAGAGAGAGAGAGATATATATATATATATATATAGAGAGAGAGAGAGATAGAGAGAGAGAGACTGAAGGACATAGAGAGACATAGAATGGAGAGAGAGATATAAAATGGAGAGAAAGCGAGGGAGAGAGAACAGAAGGGAAAAGAGAGAAAAGTGATGAAAAGAACATATGATAGTGACAAAATGAGAAGAATGAAAAAGAAAACAAAGCGTCGATACCAAATCTTGCATCGCCCAGCGAAAATTAAACGAAAATCATAGCATTGCTCCATGTGTCAGAGCTGCTTCAAAATGGAAGTGCTCCTTCCAGTGCCTATGACTATAACATTTCTAACAAGGTTCATAAAAATAAGACAGGTGGGTAGACAATCAAATTACAACCTTCTTGGCAGAGGTAACAAGAGAACCTTGTTACTGCAGACACACGCTCTGAAACACGCTCAGACACACGCCCGTGCAAACACATACACACAAACATACACACACACACACACAAATAAACAAATAAATACTTGAGAATTTTTCAGCTAGTACTGGCATCTCTTGGGGAACACATGATTACATAATCACCCAGTCAAGGAGCCAAATACAGAGATCTTAAACCAGAACACACACACACACATATGAGTGGCCGTCTAGGCCTTAATTCATACTTGGTCTTACACACACTATCATAATCTTGCACATACACCACTATACTCATGCACACTCACTATTATAGTCATTTTACATGTATGTATGAGAGGGTATAGTCGTGTATGTGAGAGAGTATAGTAGTGTATGTGAAGGAGTATAGTAGTGAATGTGAGAGAGTATAGTAGTGTATGTGAGAGAGTAAAGAGTATAGTAGTGTATGTGAGAGGGTATAGTAGTGTATGTGAGAGAGTTTAGTAGTATATGTGAGAGAATATAGTAGTGTATTTGAGAGACTATAGTAGTGTATGTGAGAGAGTATAGTCGTATATGTGAGAGACTATAGTAGTGTATGTGAGAGAGTTTGGTAGTGTATGTGAGAGAGTATACAAGGATACAAGGATACAAGGATACAAGGAAGTTTATTGTCACATGCATATAGTTACTGGAAGTAAGAAATGCAGTGAAACTATGTCTGGTGTCAGCCTATTTGTGCATTTATGGGGGGGGGTAAAAAGTGCAGTAGAAGGGGTTTAGTAGATTAAGTGGCAAGGGCTGCATAAGAAAGGTGGGGGAGGATTGGAATTGGGCGGGGGGCACCAACAAGGAGCACCCAAGAGCAACAGGGGCAAGGAAAAACTCCCTTACCAAGGAAGAAACCTTGGGCAGATCCACGGCTCAAGGGGCTAACCCAACTGCCAGGGGTCTTGGTGTGTGTGTTGGGGGGATGACAGGGGAGATGGGATAGTGTGCTGTGTATGTGGGGAGAGGGCAGTGTGCAATATGTGTGTTGGAGAAGCTTCCTCATGAGACAATGTGCTGTGTATGTAGGGGAGAGGGGGGGGGGGGGAGTGTACTGCAAGTATGGTGAAGGGACTTACTATTGCAGAGTACTGTATGTATGATGTATGTGAGTGAAGACAGTGAAGATGTGTGTGTGGGCGGAAGGGGAGTGGAGCAGTGACTGTGTGTGTGTAGTGTGTGTGTGGGTAGGTGGGGGCAGTGTGCTGTAAGTATGTAGAGGATGTGTGTTGGAGAAGATCCTGAAGACAATGTGCTGTGTATGTAGGGGGGGGGGCAGTGTGCAGCAAGTATGTAGAGGAGGCTTACTGTAGCAAGCAGTGTGCTGTATGTATGTGAGGTGATGACAGTGATGATGTAAGTGTGTGTGTTTTTTTGTGTGTGTGTGTTGGGGATGGGGGTGGGGTGGGGGCTGGGGGCAGAAAGGCTAGGCAATCAAGAACAGGGGTAGATAGATGGAGGAGAAATCAAAAATAATAAATAAAAAGTTCTATGGAGATGTGCAAAAGTTGGAGAAAGTCAGATATGTGTGTGTGTGTGTATGTGTGTGTGTGTGTGTGTGTGTGTGTGTGTGTGTGTGTGTGTGTTTTGACGTGTGATGAAATAAGAAAATAAATAAAAGGTCTGTAGCATAGGGAGAGGGATGTAAAAGTGCTAAAAGTCATGTAGGTGTGAGTGTGGGGGGGGGGGGGGGGTGTCATGAGTGCTGAGGAGTGAATGAGTGCAAAGTCAGTATAGTGTGAGTTCAGAGTTGGGAAATGTTTGAGAGTGCTGAGCAGTGAATGTGTGCAAAGTCAGTATAGTGTGAGTTCAGAGTTCGGATGGCCTGGGGATAAAAACTTCTCCTGAGTCTCTCAGTTCTGGCTTTGTGACTACATAGGCGTCTTATTGATTTCAGCGGTAGGAATAATCCATTGTTAGGATGAGAAGAGTCCTTCAGAATCTTTTGGGCTCTTAGGAGTACTCTTCTGGAATCGATATCTTGTAGAGCAGGGAGTTGAGTTTTTACAGTACATTCAGCTGAGCGCACTACTCTCTGCAGAGTACTATAATCTCTAACTGTGGAGGTCCCATACCAGGTGATGATGCTACCAGTTAGAACACTCTCAACCGCTGAAGTGTAGAAGGCCTTCATGATGGATGTAGAAACTTTGAATTTCCTTAGCTGACGAAGGAAGTAGAGTCGTTGTCTGGACTTCTTCAGAACATATTGAGTGTTAACAGTCCATGTTAAGTCTTCAGTAATGTGGACACCAAGGTATTTAAAACTTGTGACTCTCTCTACAGGTTGCCCGCTGATCATTAGTGGGGTGTAACTGTAGTTCTGCTGCTGCCTTCTGTAATCCACTACCATTTCCTTGGTTTTAGTGATATTCAGTGTCAAGCTGTTAGATTGACACCACTGTGCCACCTCATCAACCTGATCCAAGTAGAGCTGTTCATTGTTGTTACTAATCAGGCCCAAGATCACTGTGTCATCTGCAAACTTGATAGTATAGTAGTGTATGTGAGAGAGAGTTTACTAGTGTATGCGAGAGAGTATACTAGTGTATGCAAGAGAGTATAGTAGTGTATGCAAGAGAGTTTAGTAGTGTATGCGAGAAGGTATAGTAGTGAATGCAAGAGAGTATAGTAGTGAAAGTGAGAGAGTATAGTGCGGTGTATGAGAGAGTATAGTAGTATATGTGAGAGAGTATAGTGGTGTATGTGAGAGAGTATAGTGGTGTGTGTGAGAAAGTTTGCATGAAATGGAATGAAATGTCCTTTTTGGAATGTTGCTGGAATGCTAGCTAACTAGCTAACTGCAATGGCAGCAATCTTTCAGATCTCAGTTCACTAAAATATGACCAGAGAGGGTTAAGCGGAGCTAGTAATCAAGGATCTTTGATATGACTTCGCCAGACAAAAAGGAGCTGGTAGCCTAGGCAATTACAATAGAATAGGCACCCCTCATGTCTTTGTAGCCTAATTTGCATTCGGTTTGCAGTAGTAGTTTAATATTTAGTCACAGAGGACTTGGCTGATTTTTTCCTCGACCACTAGGTCTACACGAACATTGTTGACAGTGTAGGTCCCGCCCCTTCCTTGATTTTAATTGGCTAGCTAGAGAGAAGTGACATTGACAAACCAATCAGGAACTGAGAAATCAAACTCCTTCCGTTTCATGTAAACTCCCTTCCGTTTCATGCAAACTCTCTCACACACACCACTATACTCTCTCACATTCACTACTATACCTTCTCGCATACACTACTAAACTCTCCCGCATACACTATTATACTCTCTCGCATACACTACTAAACTCTCTCGCATACACTACTATACTCTCTTGCATACACTAGTATACTCTCTCGCATACACTAGTAAACTCTCTCTCACATACACTACTATACTCTCTCACATACACTACCAAACTCTCTCACATACACTACTATACTCTCTCACATACACTACTATAGTCTCTCACATACACTACTATATTCTCTCACATATACTACTAAACTCTCTCACATACACTACTATACTCTCTCACATAAACTACTATACTCTTTACTCTCTCACATACACTACTATACTCTCTCACATTCACTACTATACTCCTTCACATACACTACTATACTCTCTCACATACACGACTATACCCTCTCATACATACATGTAAAATGACTATAATAGTGAGTGTGCATGAGTATAGTGGTGTATGTGCAAGATTATGATAGTGTGTGTAAGACCAAGTATGAATTAAGGCCTAGACGGCCTCTCATACACACACACTCACACACACACACACACACACACACACACACACACACACACACAAACAGGCCCCTAAAAACACCTTCTCAAAGGACACTCGGCAATCAACACCAGCTGTCTTCCTCTCCTCCTCTTGCGCAATCTCACTTTCTTTCTCTCAACCTCTCCGACACTCAGTCCTATCACTTAACTGTCTGTGTGCGTGTGTGTGTGTGTGTGTGTCTGTGTGTGTGTGTGTGTGTGTGTTTGCGTGTGTGTGTGTGTGTGCGTGTGTGTGTGTGTGCGTGTGTTATGTGCATGTGTGTGAGTGAGTGTGTGTGTGTGTGTGTGTGTGTTGCTATGTGTGTGGATGTATGCGAGTGTGGGTGCTTGTACAGTTCAAGTTCAAGTTTCTTCACATAACCCTGTCTCGCAGGTTGACTGACAATTCTTCTCTCTAATGTCCAGTGAATTCATTTAGGCACAGATGGACTCCACTCAAGTTGTAGAAGCATCTTAAGGACCATTGAAGTAGGATGCTACTAAAATAATGGAAAGACTTTGGTCTCATGCTCTGCTAGGATGCTTGTGTGTTTGTGACCTGTCTCATGCTCACCTATAGGATGCTTGTGTGTTTGTGACCAGTCTCATGCTCACCTATAGGATGCTTGTGTGTTTGTAAGCTGTCTCATGCTCACCTATAGGATGCTTGTGTGTTTGTGACCTCTCTCATGCTCACCTATAGGATGCTTGTGTGTTTGTGACATGTCTCATGCTCACCTATAGGATGCTTGTGTGTTTGTGACCTCTCTCATGCTCACCTATAGGATGCTTGTGTGTTTGTAAGCTGTCTCATGCTCACCTATAGGATGCTTGTGTGTTTGTGACCTCTCTCATGCTCACCTATAGGATGCTTGTGTGTTTGTAAGCTGTCTCATGCTCACCTATAGGATGCTTGTGTGTTTGTGACCAGTCTCATGCTCACCTATAGGATGCTTGTGTGTTTGTGACCTGTCTCTGGCGTCGTGAATAAAGCTTTGTACTCCTCCGTACAGTTGGCTTGCCTGTGTGTTACTTTTCCACCTCTCTGTGGATAAATACTTTATTTTTACCGCCCAATCTCTCTCTCTTCCAAAATGACGACTATCTCTCCTTCATCCAGCATTTTCTCTCTTCCTTCCCTCCTCTTTCCTATCCCTCTATTCCCCCTCTTTTTCTCTCTCATTATATCTCCCCTTCTCCCCTTTCTCCTCTCTCATGCTATCCTGCTCTTTTTTTCTCTCTTCTTCCTCTCCTCTCCACTCTCCTTAATTTCCCTCTCTCATCCCTCTCTTTTCTCTTTCTCTCTAACTATATCTCTCATGACTCTTTCTCCACTCTATTCATTCTCTCTCTCTCTCTTTCTCTCTCTCTCACCCTGCCCTGGTCTTTTTCTCCTCTCATTCTATTCCTCCTCTCCTCTGCACTCTCGCTGTCCTCTCTCTCTCTCTCTCTCTCAGTTCTCTCCATCCTCCTACACTGGTGTCACAGGCAGAGTAAGTGGGTGTTGTAGCAGGAACAGAACTCATGCTGTTTAAATAGGCGATATCTGTCTGTCTGTCCTCCAGTCTCATGGGTACACCATGGTCTGCTCAGCACCTGCTAGCTGAGAACAACCCCTACACATACACACACAACACACACCACTCTCATAGACATACACACACTCACAGACCAGCCAACATTAAATAAACCCCTCCTCTCCCAAAAAGACCCCCCATCCCAACACACACACACACACACACACACACACACACACACACACACACACACACACACACACACATACACACACACACACACACTCATACTCATACTCATACTCATACTCATACTCATACTCACACACACAAACACACACACACACACACACAGATCTTCCAGTTTCCATCTACCATAACACAATCAGCATTAACAGCATCTAAGCTAAGGAAATTAACAGTCTTATCGCTGATGTACTTAGAGCTTGGTATATGTGGTATGAAAAGGATGGCTGTGTGAACATCATAAAAACTCTCATCTTGTCATTGTGTGTGTGTGTGTGTGTGTGTGTGTGTGTGTGTGTGTGTGTGTGTGTGTGTGTGTGTGTGTGTGTGTGTGTGAGAGAGAGAAAGAGTGAGACAGATAGAAGCAGTATGCGTGTGTGTATGTATGTGTGTGTTTGTTTGTGTGTGTGTGTGTGTGTGTGTGTGTGTGTGTGTGTGTGTGTGTGTGTGTGTGTGTGTGTGTGTGTGTGTGTGTGTGTGTGTGTGGACGTTAAGACCTTACCTGTCTCACACCTCTTCCCAGTGAAACCCTGCTGGCAGATACAGGTGTCCGGGGAAACACACGAACCCCCATTCTGACAGAGGCCATCACACAACGCTGTAGTTAAGGATGAAGAACACACACACACACACACACACACACACACACACACACACACACACACACACACACACACACACACACAAACACGTAACCAAAATATTCTCAAATCAAGCTGAAAATGTTATGTGGATTTGCGGAACACACATTTTTAAGTTAATTTCTGTGCTCCATTTGGGCCTAGGGAGACATGACAGACTGTGAGGAGAGAGGCCAGAAGGTGAGGGGGATTGTGGGATAGTGGAGGACCTACGCTTGCAGACGGTGCCGTTTCCGATGTAGCCTGGCTTACAGGAGCAGCTGTGACCGCCCACGGTGTTGAAGCAGAGGGCGTTCTCATCGCAGTCGTGCTGCCCGCTCACACACTCATCATGCTCTGTAGAGGAGACGGAGGAGACGTTAGATACACACACACACACACAGGTACACACAGGTACACACAGGTACACACAGGTACACACACACACACACACACACACACACACAGGTATACAGACACTCACACACAGGTATACAAACGCTGGTGACTTAAGCCCCCAACGTCGTCTTCCAGGCAGCGCTCTATGGAAGGCATTAGGGTTAGGGTAAGGTTAGGCAAGGGTTAGGGTAAGGTTAGGGTTAGGTGCCTTGAAGTCAACGGTCCCAGCACTGCCTTGAATTCTACGGTGGGGGTTTAAAACACCATTGAGTTATACAAACACTCACATCCATACAGGTTCAATACAATAGCAAATGTGCTTCTCTTTTCATCCTCTCTCTCTCTCTCTCTCTCTCTCTCTCTCTCTCTCACTCCAACTCACACAAACATAGAGACACACAATCAAACATGCTTATTGTACATGTTCATACACTCATCATGACCAGAAACTCTAACTGTGTATTAAAAGTGTGTAAAGATGGCCCTGAGATGGACAGAGGTGCTGAGCAGGCCTATTTCCTGGTGCCCTGCCAGTGACCAGGTTACCCTGGCAACGACCCCGCTCTCCCTGCCTCTGCGGGAGCTCTTATCGGCGTGCTATTGAGCCCGGGCTTCGGCCTCCGTGCAAACGCTCATAAATATTTCTCTTTGAAGGAGCCATAGCTTATCCTCACTCACGCACAAGCAGTGGTGGTGTACCACTGCGTTGGAGAAAGGCGAGGCACACCACCACCCACACATACACACACACACACACACATGGATATGTCACCGCCCGAGCAGAAAGCGGACGCTTTTCATTCATATCAATTAGGCACACCGGGGGGTGGAGGTGGTGGAGGTGGAGGGGCACGAGTCAAAGTTTGCTACTCGTGGAAAATTTGCTGACAAAAAGCACTTCAAAGAAACAGTTCACCCCGGCTTTGCTGAAGGCAAACACACACACACACACTGGCACACACACACACACAAACATACACACACAGATACACGTATGATAGGTATGAGAGTCAACTTTTCAGAAAAGAGTAAAAAAAGTGAAGAATGTGCCATGGCAGCAGGGTGACCCATTTCAAGAGTGTGTCGTCGTTATGACACAAACACACACACACACACACACACTGACTGCCATACCAGTACATCCCATCTTCACTGAAGGCAATCGCACACGTACACACACACACACACACACACACACACACACACACACACACACACACACACACACACACACACACACACACACACACACACACGTGATTATCTTTGTGGCTATGTGCGCACATAAGCTAAATGACACAGACACAGAAGCTAAATGATACTGACACAGAAGCTAAATGGTGAAATGAAACAAACAAGAAAAGAATACCAAGTAGATATCATCAACACTTTGTGGATTCCATTTAGTGAGAGATGATGACCATGAGAGAGACTACTGACAATCACGTATGAGTGTGAGAGAGAGACAATAGTGTGAATAAAAGACAATAGACTGAGTGATTGAGAGAGGAGTGCGAGAGAGAATAAAGTAAGGATGGAGGACACACACACACACACACACACAGGTCTGTCTCATTCTTAATTGCATGTGACAGGGCTCTTGTCCTGCAGTCGTCACACTTATCCAGCCGTGACAGGTCTGATGACACCAATTACCCTCCGTAATTACACATCCCAAACACACACACACACACACACACACAGACACACACACAGACACACACACACACCAATCTGGACTCATACACATTACATACCTATACAAACACGCACATATGCACACACAGACACACAAACATACTTGGACTTGTACTCTTTTCACACATTAAACTCATTACACACACACTAGCTAACAGAAAAGTCTCTTATCTCCTGTTCTGACTCATCCATAAGTGTCCTTCTGTATTATTACTGTAAGTGTCCACTTCTCAGTGCTGGCCCCTAATCTTTCCCTTAGATTCTCCTCATCCCTTGGGTCACACACACACACACACACACACACACAGGTTTGTCTCATTCTTAACTGTAAGTGTCCACTTCACAGTGCTGCCCCCTACTCTTTCCCTT
>NC_055978.1:6793690-6808690 GCF_018492685.1 Alosa sapidissima | reverse complement strand
GTGTGTGTGCATGTGCGAGCGTGTGTATGTGTGTGTGTGTGTGTGTGTGTGTGTCTGTATATGTGCGAGCGTGTGTGTGTGGTGTGTGTGGGTGTGCGAGCGTGTGTGTGTGTGTGTGTGTGTGTGTGTGTGTGTGTGTATGTGCGAGCGTGTGTGTGTGGTGTGTGTGGGTGTGCGAGCGTGTGTGTGTGTGTGTGTGTGTGTGTGTGTGTGTGTGTATGTGCGAGCGTGTGTGTGTGGTGTGTGTGGGTGTGCGAGCGTGTGTGTGTGTGTGTGTGTGTGTGTGTGTGTGTGTGGTGTGTGTGTGTGTATGTGCGAGCGTGTGTGTGTGGTGTGTGTGTGGTGTGTGTGTGTGTGGAGAGCGAGCAGAGAAGCCAAACTCTGTGGATGTGACATTTGGATCCACTTCCCCGGGGAGGAGCCAGGGAGGAAACAGACAAAAAGCAAACAGTGCTGACTGGAGCAGCACTCCAATACTGCTGTTTCAACAGCTTACAGGCAGAGAGGCCCACTGCCCGTAATGGAGAAAGAGATGAAACCATCCAGTCTCTTTGCTTTTGGCACCAAAGAGAGAGAGAGAGAAAAAGAGAGAGAGAGAGAGAGAAAGAGAGAGAGAGAGGAGAGAGAGTCGTGTATGTGTGTGTGTGCGTGTGTGTGTGTGAGTCATATGTGCGTGGCTACCATAGTGATGTCTCGTTAGTGTGTGTGTTTGCTGACCACTACGGCACACACACTCATCGTATCACACTAGCGCAGGCCTGTGGTATTGGCATCCAACTCAATTGCCCATTTTAAGCGCATTTATGAAAAATTCTGCCCATATGCACTTCCATTCACTGTGTTAGAGACATCACTTCCTGTAAGTCAGGGTAGCATCACAATTAACTATAAGAAGTTACATGAAATGGCTAATAAGTTGCAATCTTTGATTTTTCTGCAGATCAATTTCATTTAGTTTGTTTCTCACACAAGAAACAAAAACAAACTACCAAAAGATCAAAGTGCAATCGAGTACACAAGAGTGATCGCATAGCAACAAGAGGCATCACAGATTAAACATATTTTTTTCTCACCACAAGGAAAAATAACCAGGCATCTCTGAAAGAGTGCTGTTAATTTTAGAATTAAAAAGAAACATGACACCATAATGACTCCTGTGGACTCCACAGCTGTTAAATGACTCACACACACACACACACACACACACACACACACACACACAAACACAGACACAGACACACGCACAAACACACTCAAGCACACACACACACACACACACACACACACAAACACATCCACACCCATACACACACACTTTGTTTGTGTCTGTGCGACATGTTTGTTGATTAGCACTAGCTAGCATCATAAAGTAAGTGGTACTGTATGCTCATCCGTGCAAATTTGTGTCATTGACCCAAAAGTGCCGTGTGCACGGGACACAGACGCTGGAGATGTGGAGATCACAGCCTTCCTGTCTCTCCATCAAACACACAAAAACACACACAGTCCATTGACTGCCAACACCCCTTACAGCCACCTACTGTATAGGCCCCTGTGGTAGCTGCTCAGCTTTGGTATATGCAGGCAGTAATTAAAGTAGTATATAATGTCTGTGTACAGAAATAATTCAATTGTTATAGCTGAATAGGCTGAGTGCTCTCAAAGTCTCAGAGGACTTGAATTCAAATGATATGAATTTAAAATGGTGGCCTATAAGGCCACTTTAATGGAACCCCTCTAATTGCATGGCGAGTTCTACCACGATTAATATGTAAATGCCATATGGGATAGCTTTATTAGCTACACTGTTATAAATCAATTAAATGAATGACTACAAATTCACTTCGGAATCGCTGCTTTGATAGTTGACATAGTGATGATTATGTCCATTTTTGTTTGCATAGAATATATTAATTCCGCATTCGCACAATCGGTTTTGCACATTCATTTCCTTCTCGGCCTTTGCCTGTGCTGCACTTCCATGTGAGCATCCTCCAGTGCCTCTAGGTGGGAAAGCGCTCATTATCTGGCGCAGGTGATTAGACAAATACATAATTACCAAAAACACATGTTGCAGGAGATGTAATCAGTGTTTTTGCTTCTGTTGTCTAATTAGTACGAGCGATAAGGGCTGTTTATCACATTACTCTGAGGAGCGGAGAAGAGAGGAGAGGTAAGGAGGGAGTAAGGGAGGACAGGAGAGGAGAGGAGAGAAGGAGAGAGGGAAGAGGAGAAATGAGAAGAGGAGAGGGGAAAGGAGAGGAGAGGCGAGAAACAGAGAAGAGAGGTGGAGAGGAGAAAAGAGGAGAGGAGAGAGAAGAGGAGGAGAGAGGATAAGTGAAGAGGGGGAGGGGCAGGAGAGGGAAGGAGGGGTGTGTGGAAAAAAGGGAGAAGAGGAGAGGGGAGGTGAAGAGAAAAGAGAAGAGGATAGCAGAGAGGAGAGTCAGTGGAATAAGGTGAGAAAGAAGAAATGAGATGAGTTTGGAGGGAATGAAAGCCTCGGAAAACTGCACCTGGCAATGAAAGGCACTGTGGTTTTCATTGGCCAGAGTGCTTGACTTGATATTCAAGTAGCAATCAATTAAGGCAAGGACAAGGCTAAATGGATTTGAAAAGATGGGTTGGTTGAGAGAAGAGAAGAAAAGAGAAGAAAAGAGATGAGAAGAGAAGAGAAGAAAAGAGAAAATAAAATATTCACATTCTAGTTCCACACCTCCCAAACCTCCAAAGCTCCTCTGCTATTATATTGCAATCAATTAAGGCAAGGACAAGGCTAAATGGATTTGAAAAGATGGGTTGGTTGAGAGAAGAGAAGAGAAGAGAAGAGAAGAGAAGAGAAGAGAAGAGAAGAGAAGAGAAGAGAAGAGAATATATAATTCCAGTTCCACACCTCCCACAACTCCTAAGCTATTATAACACCCATAACTCTGTATTCCATCATAACACCCATAACTCTGTATTCCGTGACTCTAGCTCCCTGTCTACTTTCTTCCCACTTAAACACAGAGGGTCTGACCTCCCGCTGAGCAGACATTAAAAACAGCACGCCGGCTCTCTCCTGGTTCTTTTCATTAGTTTGAAGGTCGTTTGACATTCATCAGGGCAGTCAGTGCAACCGCACTGCGTGCTAATGCAGTGGAGCTCCGCTACAGAACCCTCCCGCTGCCAACCTCCATCTCCGAGCTATTAACACAGGTAGGAGGGGGGTGTTTAGATGTGTGTACAGTATGTATGTGTGTCATTGAGTGTGTGTGTGTGTGTGTGTGTGTTTGTGTGGGTGTGTGTGTGTTTGAGTGTGTGTGTGGGTGGGTGTGTGTGTTTGAGTGTGTGTGTGTGTGTGTGTGTGTGTGTGTGTGTGTGTGTGTGTGTGTGTGTGTGTGAGCGTGTGTGTGTGTGTGTGTGTGTGTGTGTGTGTGTGAGAGAGAGAGAGGGGGTGGTTTTGCAGATCAACAAAAACCCCACAGTCAATGGAAGCCCACATGGAGGGCTACGGAGGACGGACTAAATCACTTTTTATGACGGTGGTATGCCTGCATGCCTAGCCAAATTGATTGAGTGTCTTTGTTGGGTGAATCGTCCTTGAGTGTGCGTGTGTGTATCTGTGTGTGTGTGTGTGTGTGTGTGTGTGTGTGTGTGTGTGTGGAGGAGGCAGAGTGCAATGGGACGTTATGGATGTGTTGAGTACACGTACAAACACTAAGAGCAGAGAGAGCTGGAGGACAGAGATGGAGATGGATGCAGAAAAAGGATGACCTTCAATACGAGGCAGCGTTTTCCTTTTCAGAGAGCTCACAGGTGTGCATGCATGTGTGTGTGTGTGTGTGTGCTTGTGTTTACCTTCACAAAAAGTGAGACGGTAAACAAAGTATGTGCCTTCAGCACCAGAGCATCACACAAAAAATAAAATATTTAAACGGAGAGATGGAAAGAAGAACTGGAGAGGGACAGAGATGGGGAGAGAAACTACTGAGGGATGTATCCCTGTTCCAGAGCTACAGCTTGCCTGTCTATCTGTCTGCATACCTGCCTGTTTATATGTCTGTCTGCCTGCTTGCCTGTCTGTCTGTCTGTATGTCTGCCTGCTTGCCTGTCTGTCTGTTCAAAGGTTCCTCCCAGAAATGTTAAGATTTGTTACATTTATATGAGGGCTCAACTATGGTGAAAACCATACTCAGGATAAACATTTAAACATGTAGACAGGAAATGTAAACACGTAAAGTGATTGACAAGATGATCGGGTAAAGCCAAGTCATACCTACTCTACATTTACCCACACAAGCAACAAGCCACTCCCCTTACATAACGTGTGTGTGTGTGGAGTGTGTGTGTGTGTGCATACAGTTTTTGTGGGCAATAGAGTTGGGTATCGTTTGGGTTTTATCCGATATCGGTGCTAAATCGATACTTTTAAAACGGTGCCGGGTGCCAAAACTGTGTACTTTGTATTCACAATCAAATGGTCTAAAGCATCAATTTTTGTATTGATAAGACACATTTTTTTATTGATAAGTTTTCACATTTCAACTTTGCTGATAACATTTCAAATAGATGCCGGTTAGCGCATTAGCAAGGTTATTGTGTAAAGTATACTGTTGATGTTGTTTCATAGCCTTTTGCTTGTGTGTAGTTACTGCGAGATTTTGACAAGAGCTTGTGATATTGCTTTAAAGTAAGCTACTTGGCATGGGCTCACACGCGCTGTCAAACACTGTCCACTAGTCCGAGTCCAGACCTGCCAAACCCAGAACAGATATTATGAGTACAACTTGTTCAGCTCATCTTGGTGTAGATGTGTGTGGCCAAATATCAGCGCAACATATAAATATATTTTGGATAGTTGACTCATTTATTAATGTCAAATATCTAAATTTAAAGGAGAATTCCGGTGTGATATTGACCTAAAGTGTATTGAAACATGATACCGAGTGTGAACGTATGTCTCATAGCCCATCTCGGCTTGTCCCCTGCACTCCAAAATCTGGCGCTAGTTAGCCGAGGCTACCAACAGCTTTTTCAATAGTGGTGCTTCGGCATCGGGCTAGCCATGCAAATAAATCACTGTTTTACACCCATTTACGAGGCTCAATGTATCTCCACACAATTGGTAGACTTCCGAGGGCCCTGACATTTAAAACGAGACATTGAGAACTTTGAAAAAGCACTGGTAGTTTACTTACAAGACGATTTATACAGACAGTATCTTCACGAAGTTTAGCGTTTGCAGCCATCTTGAATTTAGTCACGATAAGTCGAGCAACGAGTAAGAATGAACAGGTATGATAAGGGATCAGATTCCAAAAATAATTCAGTGGAAATGCATGGATTCCAGTTTCTTCCAGTAGCAGCAACTGGAATCCATGTCTTGTCCATGGCCATCAATGTTAACCCCCAAAGCTTCCAGCTCTCTCTTTAGTTCCTCCAGTCTGTATTTTTTCACACGCTTCTTAATGGCTCTATCTGAACTGTGCTCATCCTGCCGTGCTGCTAGCCAGCAAGCTAAGAAGGGGGCAGGCGAATTCCCGGAAGTAGAAGAATACTCATGCTAAAACAAAACAAAAAAGTTATAGCCTTGAAGCTAATCTTCTTTCCACTTTTCCGACCTACGGTCAATCCATCGAAAACCTCTGAAATGATTAGTGCCGTTTTAAAAAAAAAATAGGTTTACTTTTTTTTATTATTATTAGGTTGCCTCTGTGTAATGCTTTACCTTAACATACGGTCGTGTATGCTAGGTTTTCTAGATAAAGTAGCCTTTCATCACCAGAACCGACTTGAGCTCGGAGCAATAAGTGGGCTACGTAAAAAGTATGCTCACATTTAAAACATCAAAATGGTTCTGAATTTTAATAAATTGTTCCCCCATTATGTTTAGCTTCAGAAGGACTAAAAGACAAAGGAGAAAAGGAGTCTTGAGGCCAGAGGTTGGAGACAGGAAGGAGGAGGCTGAACGGGAAGCCAATTTCTGGAGTGCCAGAGAGAACCACAAAGGTTCCGTCCACAGGAGGAGGTTTCAGGGGGCCAGACACAGCAGCAGACGGCTGACTGTGTGAACGATTGACAAGGACAAGGAAAAACCATCAATAAAGATACAATTTGTAGTGATCTTAATGTTTCCCCACAATTCATTTCTCAAATATTATTATGCAACCTAATGACTCATACCAAGCTGTTCCAGTAACAGACCTGCCAACCTTGAAGATTTTTTTTGAGTAGCACCTCGAGCCGAGAAAAAAAATGCTCATGTAACAGATGCCAGCTAGCTTAGCTGTGCTTGTGGAACGTTGGTAAACCTCACTCCCCGACGCCTCAAGAGTGCTGCTGGCATATGAGCCAGTAGACTGGGCTATTGGCTCAATTGTTAGCGCGCTCGCCTCTCGATCCGAGGTGCTGCTGTTCGCGGGTTCGAGTCCGGGCGTGTGCAGGGCTGAATCGCGAAGGTTCAACACAACGCAGGTTACATTGGTGCCGTGACCCGGATCGGGAGTGAGGTTTAGGGGGGTGAGTGTAACGGATGCCAGCTAGCTTAGCTGTGCTTGTGGAACGTTGGTAAACCTCACTCCCTGACGCCTCAAGAGTGCTGCTGGCATGCGAGCCAGTAGACTTGGCTATTGGCTCAATTGTTAGCGTGCTCGCCTCCCGATCCAAGGTGCTGCTGTTCGCGGGTTCGAGTCCGGGCGGGTGCAGGGCTGAATCGTGCAGGTTCAACACAACGCAGGTTACATTCACGTCGGCCTTCCTGCATGCTGCCAAAATCAGACATAGCCATACTCGCAAGACACATTTTGGATAGCGATCCATCTTTAATGTTGAATATCTATCTAAATATGATCCAATGTGTTCCTGAAAGTGCAAAATGAATCTTTTACAGTAGCTCTATAATGTTGACAATTAATAATCTAAACTAATAATCCTGACCTACGAAAAACACTTGTGTTGATAGGGACTGATGTGGATAATTTGTCCATTTTCTTACATGCGGCCTCTATTCAATCATGTCTGGTATTATTACCTCTTTCAATCCATTATTATTAAAGATTTATTTTGTTAAGAAATACATCTACATCTACATTTGGGGCAGTCGTGGCCTACTGGTTAGCGCTTCGGACTTGTAACCGGAGGGTTGCCGGTTCGAACCCCGACCAGTAGGCACGGCTGAAATGCCCTTGAGCAAGGCACCTAACCCCTCACTGCTCCCCGAGCGCCGCTGTTGATGCAGGCAGCTCACTGCGCCGAGATTAGTGTGCGCTTCACCTCACGGTGTGTGCAGTGTGTTTTTCACTAATTCACGGATTGGGATAAATGCAGAGACCAAATTTCCCTCACGGGATCAAAAGAGTATATATACTTATACTTACTTATCTATTAGCCTGGATACCAGACTTTCTGACTTCGCAGAGAGTCTGGCCTAGATCGATTGGCAAATGTTTATTTCCTGGTTGGTGGACGCTTGTCTGAAGTTCAATCTGAAGAAATCATTGGAGTTCAATCACTAATGTTTGGTAATGACGTATGTACCACGGGGGACGATAACGATAGGCTTGCAACTTAAACGTAATCGCGCTCAGGAACACCCTCTGTTCCCTGGTTGATTCGGAGACAAGTTGCCGAAGTAAATGAAGTGAACAAGAGCTATTCCAGACGGAGTACTGTAGGGAAATGTAAATGAGCGGAAGTACGTAAGCAGGCAGAGGCCAGGCTATACATCTATGCCCATGTTATGCCAACGTATTTAATTCCCCTGGATATAGGCTACAGTAGATAGAGGCTTATGGACATGTGCTGTTGTTGGTGTGCAGTCTATCCCTTTACTCACAAAAGCCTACATGTTTTGTTTTTTCGTAAAACAAAAATACATTCAATGTTCAATTATTACCTGCGGAATAATGCAAATTAGTGATTGATTTTAAATAATTTCACTTGCACATGCACTCAGTTTCTTTCAGATCGCGATGTCTTTCTGGCATCTGTGAGGCTGCAATGATTAGGCCTACATTATCCCAACTACAGTGATAGGTGCCATCTGCCATCTGTGAGGCTGCAATGATTAGGCCTACATTATCCCAACTACAGTGAGGTGCGCGATCTCCGTCTGGAAGCCTATTATTTGTTCTCGCTTGTTTTCACATTAATAATCAAGAAGAAGGATCTATATGGTCCAAAGAAAAAACAAATTGAACACTAATCAATGAGCAGCTCAAAATATTTAACCTAGGCCCACTTTCAGACTCATTGTTAATGGCTGCATTTTGCCTTGGAAAGGTCCGTGCTCCATTAGCGGCTTTAGTTTTATCCACTTTAACCATCAGCGACACATTGGAAATATGCTAACTTAAACAATTGGTGAACAAGTAATAACTTTCAAACACAACATCAAACTATTAAGTCTAGGTTAATTTACAATAGCACTTAGTGGAATATTTTTAGTTTCGCAAAAAGCTGGGGGAACGCTAATTTAAGAAAAAATAACATAGAGAGGCCATTATGCTTTGCCTGTCATTCTCACTTGTCATTTTCTCTCTGTATCTCATGCTCGTATGAAATAGATTTGGGGGAGATTCTAATTCACATGCTCAAGGAGCTTTCCAGAGAAGTTGGATGTCTGCTCGTTTTTTGCGTAGTTTTAAGGAAAAAAAAAATCGTAGTGGCATACTTTGATGTGAAAATGCGTGGTTGCTACTCAAAATGCGGACAGGTTGGCAGGTCTGCTGGCCTATGTGGTGCAGCCCTCTGCTTTAAGCTTATACAACTGGTGTTTTTATGTTTGCTAACTATATCTGGATGTGGTGCAATCAGAGCAAGACTTTAGAGATTGAGCATGATATGCAGATTTAAGTGGCATCGAGATGAGGCACTGATATCCACTCGATGTTGTTACTATTGTTTGCGTTGGCGCCGGTGACAAATTTGAACCGAGTATCGGTGCCCAACCTTAGTGGGCAACAGAGGAAGCTATGTGAAATGGTGTGTGTGTGTGTGTGTGTGTGTGTGTGTGTGTGTGTGTGTGTGTGTGTGTGTGTGTGTGTGTGTGAGTATGTGTGTGTGTGTGTGTTGAGTATGTGTGTGAGTGTGAGTGTGTGTGTGTGTGTGTGTGTGTGTGTGTGTGTGAGAGAGAGAGAGAGAGAGAGAGTGTGTGTGTGTGTGTCACCTGTGCAGGAGTAGTCGTCGATGCGGATGAATCCGGCGTGGCAGATGCACATGAAGGAGCCGGCTGTGTTCACACACTCTGTGTTCTCTCTGCAGTAGTGTTTCCCCTCCGCACACTCATCTACATCTGCAGGAGGAACACAACACACACACACACACACACACAGATACCATTAGAAACACATATACTCATATACAAACTCGATACACACATAACTACACATACACATTTACACATATGACTGCCAGTGAGTGTAAAGAACTTTGTTGGCGTTGCATCGGTTGTGGAGACACAGCTGTGCGCAGTTTCACGCGAGTCATCATTGCCCTTGGACATTTTCAGCCGGTTGGAAATTGGACTAATTCTATTTTTATTTTTTATTTATTTTATTTATTAATTTGTTTGGTGTCACGGGTATGCTGGCGACTACGCCGCTCCGTCCGGCATCTTTTGCGTTTGTTATTTCTTAAATGTAGTTCTATGTCTTGGTGTCACGGGTACGCTGGCGACTATGCCGCTCCGTCCGCTATTGTCTTTGTTAGTCTATGTGTCAATGACAATGTCTTATATGTGGAGCGCTTTGGGTTGCACTCTGTGCATGTAAATGCGCTATACAAATAAAACTGACTTGACTTGACTTGACATAACTACATATTATGTAATGGCGTGCTGGCCATGCATGTCTGCTGTGTTACAGCAGGTGTGGCCACAGCCGTCATCAGGATTGGAGACACCTGGGCTAAACACACACACACACACACAGACACACACAGACACACACACACACTTTTTTTGCTACAAGTAACACCACATCCAATCCACTCATCCATGCACATCACACTACTGACGTTACTGATTCCCACTCTTCATGGCTTTATCTTGTTATGTCAATTTATTAGTATAAATCACTTGTTTTCTGGCCTTAATACTGCATCCTTTGTTTTTGTCATGGCTTCCAAGGCAAATCATGACATCACTACGGACAGACAAACAGATTGATTGTCTGATTTATTGATGGCCATAGACCAGGGCTCTACAGTGCGCCCATTTCACTCGCACATGCGAGTAAAAATGATGCCGTGCGAGTGCAAAACAATATTTAGGCGCACTGGTGCGAATGACTTCTAACCATGTCAATGTTTGTCTACAAAATACACAGCAACATCGAGAAACATTACTGGTGCAAACCATAGAATCACGTCGCGAATGCAGCATACAAACTACACCTCCCATCAACGTTAGCAGTTTCGCGTTGTGACTCGCTAGTAGTCGCTTCTATCAAATCCAAGAGCGCACAGGAAAAAGCGGAAAGTTAGACTAGCCAGCCAAGATGCAAAGATTGAAGAAATTAGTTCTTCTATCCATCGAATTCATTGGATATAGGAGGAACAGGATGAGATTCTGAGAATGCAGTGAGAGAAGGAAAGGTAACCTAACATGCCTTTTAGCCCAGTTGACGTATTGGCTGCAATATGCAAAATATAGCTGTAGCGAACCGGCACAAAAGTAGCCTCCCGTAATACTCCCATTTTATTCAATGGTAGAACGCTACTGACAACTCCAGGCTTCCACGCATGCTTGTTTGTTTACACCGAATACAAGCTGAAGTTCAAAACGAAAGTAGGCCTAACGTTTGCCTACTGCCCCCATCAATGCAGATATTTCAAATAAAAACTAAAAGTATAAAACATATATCATTGATTAGCCTATGTTGGGTTTTGTGGAAGAGGAAATGGACTGTTTTAGTAGTAGTATTAGGCAGTATGCAGTCAGATAGGTCACCATGGGCATATTTGGATTAGCTATAGATGGATTCACAAATAAATAAATTAGCCTACAGTACATTTGGCAGGATACTTGATATACAGGCTAAATGCAAATATGGCAATGCATTATATTATTTTACATTAACAAAATGTAGTGAAATAGAACAGACTGAAAATAAAGTAGGCACTGATCTTTAAAATCCTGTTTCCTGTAGCCTAAATGTCAGTCATTCTTAATATTCGCAATTGGTGCACTGGCATGTTTAACTGTTAGCTGCAGTATAATGTTAGATTATGTGTAAGTTAAGTACAGAACTGACTGTGCGCCCAAATTTTTGTCTGTGCTCCTAAATTTTTTAGCTTGGGCACACAAGTGCTCCTGAAAAAAAATGTTAGTGTAGAGCCCTGCCATAGACATAGTACCAATTACATTACAGATACAGAAAAAGAGAAGCCAGCAATTTGTTTGCCTTAAATAAGCTTGCAGGAAAAAGAATAGAGATAAATATAACTTTTGTTGTACTGTAATTGGTTCCCATTGGTTAGACATACAAGAGATCTTGTCTTGTACATGTGCACTGGTATTCAAGTGGTAATCAAGGACAAGAATATCCCCCAAAAATTCTCTCATTCTACTTTTTCCTCTCTTTCACTAATGGCTTTCCATTTACCCATTAGTTTGGTAAAGGGATGGTTCTGGCTATACAATGTGGAATCTGCCATCACTGAGAACGCAATCTCTCAGTCATGCAGCAGATTCTTCTCTTGTTCCACTCAGTCATTAAAACACAAGAATAGACTGTAATAGGGCACTGTGGTCCTCGCACTGTGTTCTTCACTTGAGTGCTTTGTTTGTGTGTCTGAAGTCTGAAGAAGAAGAAACACACACTATTGCATTCTCATCTTTTTGTCAAGTAAATAAAAGCAACAAAAGTTCTGCCATATTTGTGTGTGTTTTCCTTTTTTCTTATTTTCTCTAGTAAATAAAAGATGTAGCCTAACAAAAATTCTGCCTTGTGTGTGTGAGTATGTTTTTTTTCTTTCTCTGTCGTTGTCTTTGTGTCTTTGGTGTTATTTCGACCGAAGCGAGGCCCCTGGGGGTCATCTTAGGGAGTCGTTTCTTTGCTGTATCCTCCGGCTCCCTGACACCCATGGGTACTGTCGGCTTTTTGCGTATTAGAGTATAGCCTTACCTTTGATGAAGGGATTTCCTTAATGTTAAATAATAATTTGGCCCTTGCTGCTAAAACGATGCAGAAATTATTAGCCAATTATTTTGTTCATATTCACTCAGACTTGTGGCATTATAGGTTTCTGCATTACTGTAGGTCTACTGTTGGAACAAAATAAGCCCAGAGAGTTCATTGATTTATAGGCCTATTTTATTCTTGTAGGGTAGGCTATATGAGAAAAGGCCAAGAGTGTCTTAAGCACTGTTTTATTTTATTTCGGTATTGTCTACCTCAACAAGGCTACAGCTCCATGAAAACAATCAGATATAACTCTATAAAATCTGTAAAGTCTATAAAAAAAGTCTATTTGGCTGCTGTGTTTGACTGAAATGTAGACTATTCTTTTTTCATTTCAATACAGTATATAAAACAAACCTCAGTTTAGATAATCATATTCACACATTTTTTGCCTAATTGACCATGACCATGATAATTGATATAATATTAGGGGCACATTAATTTTATATAATAATATAATATAATTTTATATAATACTATTCTTTCTTGAATCCATTCTTGAACTGCATCGAATTGCATCGAATCACACTGAATCGTTTTTTATAAACATGTATCTTTTCTTGTATCGAATCGTGCCCATGTATCTAGATGTGAATCATATCGTCTTTTACATGAGAGATTCACACCCCTAACTCCCAGGCAGGGCAAAAATGTGTGAGTGTGTGTGTTGCGGATTTACCTTGTTCACCAAGCAATAACTAGTGTTGTTTTTGCTCTCTTTCTCTCTGTATGAAATGCATCCCTTGGCAATGACACAATATTGCATTGAGTAAAAAGAAAAGGAATAGAAATGGGCAACTCCATCAATACGATGCTGCACACACACACACACACACACACACACACACACACACAAACAAGCAGTCACACACACACACACACACACACTCTCTCTCTCTCTCTAACACACACACACACAGACACACACACACACACACACACACAACACACACAACTAACAAAGCTGCTGGAGACAGGGAAAGGCACTCCATCCCTCATTTTTTCTCTCTGTATAAATAAAATGTGTTCTGTCTGCTATGGCCAGCTTTCGGATGCTCTTTTTCATCTACAGAAGAGAAGAAATCAATATTCCGCAGACAAACAATGAGCTCTTTGTGTTTGGTAAAGTAGCATTCAGAGACAATTAGTCATGTTTAAAGGGAGGCTAGCGCGGTGGAATTAGCCGCAGCGCTAACTGGCTGTGGCACATCATCAATGAATCATCACTCTTCGTGGTTAAATGATGCAACTCTCATGCACGTTTTCATGACTTCATTCCGGCCCACTTTGGGTCTGTCTCCAGGGATGCATTACAGAGATAGCTCTGCTGGATTCTTCTACAAGAGGAAACACACAGAAGCATGCATGCAAACACGCACACACTCATTCTCACACGCACACCCACACACACAGACACACAGGGCATGATGTAAGGGAGTCATTTCTGTGTTATCATGAAGTTATCAGAAATGGTGTCATATATAATAGCCTATTTCCAAATCCAAAACTGGCCTGGCCCATGCCTGCATTCAGACACACACACACACACACACACACACACAAACACACATACTGTACACACACACACAGAAACTCTCTCTCCCTCTCTGACAGACACACAGGCACACACACAGGCACACACACACACACACACACAGACTCTCTCTGAGCCTCCCACTTTCTGTATTATTAATGTTTTGAAATTGTTTGCATGAAAGCAATTGCCTGTTGTGACTGACTGCCACTGTCTGGTGGTGCACACAGACACACACACACACAGACACACACACACACACACACACACACACACACACACACACACACACACACACACACGCATACACAAACACACACATGCAGACGTGCGCACACACACACACACACACACACACACACACACACACGCACACACAGCAAATTGAGCCTATGTTTTGCTAGTTGGTCCACAGCATGCTGATTGTGTTTGTGCTAAACAGCTTATAATAACCCATGTCCAGATCCTTCAGATCTCCAGCACACACACACACACACACACACACACACACACACACACAGACACAGACACAGACACAGACACAGACACACACACACACACACACACACTTTCTGCCTCAGCAGGCACTGCTGACGTGGGACTGGCCCAATACTAGCTGATTCTGCTGCTAATGCGGTTCAGCTTTGGGCCCGGTCCTGGCACCAGGTCCAATGGATCTCTGCCATATCAGCGCCGGATCATTCCAGTGTCGTCAGTTGGCTGACACCACGCTGGCTAAAATAATGCGCTTGGAGCAGCTCATCGCTATAACCCAGCAGGCGACGCATCACAGCCAGACGAGCACTAAGAATAAGCAAATAAATAAATAAATTAATAAATAAATAAATAATTAAAAAGAGAGACATGTTTTTTCTCCAGGGCTCCTCAACTGTCTGTGTTCGTAGCGATTTTTTTTTTTTTTCAAGAGAGGGGTTGACGTGAACCTTCTGTGTCCATGGCGACAGCGGTAATGGTGTCAGTCCCCGGGGTAACAAGGATGGTTAGGCTTGATCGCTTCTGGGAAGGTGCAGGCCTATTACCATATTAAAGAGAGAGAGAGGGGAAGTGATACAATGTGACATTGTATACTAAGGCCACCATGGAGACCAGAACTTGGAACCAGAAGGACCCTGGTTCCACTGCTTACATATCAGCACAAAACGCTGTGTGAAACGACAAATGGTTAATATCACAATGAATGTGGCATCAGGCACTGCTTATACAGTGATTTGTTCTAAGTCTTAGCAGAAGCACCTAAACCAAATGAGGGTAAAAAGGCATTTAGGCCATATATAATATAATATA
>NC_055978.1:6778690-6781190 GCF_018492685.1 Alosa sapidissima | reverse complement strand
GGAGATGGAGAAGTAAAGGGAGAGAAAGAGAGTGACAGAAAGGGAGAGAGAAGGAGAGATGAATAGAGAAATAATTGGGAGAGAGGGATGGAGAGAGATATATGTCGATATATATATGGAGGGATAGAGACATACAGCGAGAGAGAGAGAGAGAAGCAATAAACCAAGATGGAGAGTTGTGTAGGTGGAGAGAGTGCAGGAGAGATGTAGCAAAAGTCAGAGACAGAAAAACATTTAGAAAAAGAACAATACATAATGGAAACAAAGTGGGAGAGAGACAGAGAGAAAACAAAGGATAATGGAGAGAAATCAATGTAGATGCAGAAGGGGAAGAGAGAAAGCAAGAGAGAGAGAGCAGGAGAAAACAAAATAAACCCCTACATTCAGTCTTCATCCATCTTTTATTAAAAGGCCACAAAGGCCCAGACACACACTAACACTGCTTTAGAACAGCAGCATCAATACACACACACACAAACACACACACACACCACACAGACACACACACACACACACACACACACACACACACACACACACACACACATCACACACAGACACACACACACATATACATACAGTAGACACAACCACACTCACACACACACACACACACACACACACACACACACACACACACACACACACACACACACACACACACACACACACACACACACACACCACACACAACAGTAGTGTAGTAGCACAGAGTTAACAGGAGCTAAGAGAAGCCAACAGCCCCAGATGACAGGCTGGGCACCAGGAGTCCTGTGTAAATGATAGGTCAGCTCCAGACAGACTCATCACAGCAGACACACGCACACACACACGCACACACACACACACACACACACACACACACACACACACACACACACACACACACACACACACACACACCTCCTCCTCCTGTATCCTCCTCCCTCCAGCTCTCTTCTCTCTCTCCCTCTTCACCACTCGCTCTTCTCACTCTCATTTTCTTCTCTCTCTATCTCCCTCCTTCTCTCTCTCTCTCCCCCATCTCACCACTCCCCCTTCCTCTCTTCTCTCTCTACCTCCCTAACTCTCTCTTTCTCTACACCTCTTTTTTTCTTTGTCTCCTCCTCCCTCCTTCACTCGATTTCACCCTGTTTCTCCATATTGTGCCCCTGACAGAAAGAATAGAGGCATAAGCGTCTCGTCGGCACGCGCTGCAAGGATTGCCTCATCTTGAGAGCATGTTACAGTGATCTGTAATATTACTATTTTTGGTCAAACAGATCTGTTCTTAGACCATTATAACAGAACTCAATTACACAACGAATTTGAGTTCAAACTCTTCACCCTTATGCTCACAGAACAGCAGGCCCGAGTCTTCTTTTCTTTTTTATCCAAACTGGCCAAACATGTCCAGAATGCCTTTCATAATTCCCCCCTCTCTTCCATTTGAGGAGTTTGGTTCCAACATGTTGTAAATCCATTTTTGAAAACATTAATATGTCATGTTATTTTATAGTGTATTTCAGGTAATATCAATAAAACCACAGTTGTTTTAAATGAATTAAAATAAATGATTTATGAAAATTCATTAAAATGGAGGATATAGGAACCAAACTCTCCATATATATCCACCTCTCTTCCTACAATATCCCCTTCTCCTCTATATATTCCCCCTATCCACCTCTCTCAGTGCCCTTGAGCAAGGCACCTAACCCCTCACTGCTCCCCGAGCGCCGCTGTTGTTGCAGGCAGCTCACTGTGCCGGGATTAGTGTGTGCTTCACCTCACTGTGTTCACTGTGTGCTGAGTGTGTTTCACTAATTCACGGATTGGGATAAATGCAGAGACCAAATTTCCCTCACGGGATCAAAAGAGTATATATACTTATACTTATACTTATACTCCTTCCTGACTTTGTTTCTGTCTTTCCTTCTTTGTCCTCTTTCTGTCTATCTCTCTGTCTGTCTATCTCTTTGTCTGTCTATCTGTCTGCCTGTCTGTCTCTCTCTACCTGCCTTAGTTATGAGTCATCATACCTTGCTGGAGGTCTTGGCCAGGATATCCTGCAGCTCCATGATCTTCTGTACCAGCCCATGGAAGTCATTGCACGTAGGACACGCTGTCGATTTCAAAGACAAGATTTCAAAAGCTCATCACCACCTTGCACATCATCATCAACACCTTGCATTTGTGTCCACCACATCGTGGGCACATAGTGGTAAGTGGCAGTGGCTAAGGAGCCGGGCAGTAGCCAGAATAGTTATACGCTCAAAGTCCTGGCTGCGACAATTGTGCCTTTGAGCAAGGCACCTAACCCCAAGTTTCTCTGTAGAGACTGGCCCGATAAAGGGTGTCAGACAAATGAATAAGTGTAAGTATGCTTCCTGAATTACTGTACTCACTGCGGTTGAGGTCTGGGCACTGGGCAATGTGGCCCTGGGGCATCATGACCAGATGCACGTCCTGCATGATGCCCTGCGTGTGTAGAGGATCAAACAGACAACGGTCATGGTCAGGT
>NC_055978.1:6763690-6773690 GCF_018492685.1 Alosa sapidissima | reverse complement strand
GAGATAGAGAGAGGGCCCCCCCCAATACTCTGGGCTGTTATAGGCCAACTCCATTTTAATACGCCTAGCCACCATACCCTTAAGAGACAGACAGAGCGACAGAGACAGAGAGAGAGAGAGAGACAGAGAGAGAGAGAGAGAGAGAGAGATGTAGGAGGGGAAGAAAAAGAGTGAGAGTGCTTGACACTAGAACACAGCTTAATTGAAACAATAAATATAGTCTTCACACGGAAAACCCACTTTACACACACATCACAAACAGGTTCACTAGGGGAACAAGAGGGAGATATAGAGAGAGGAGGAGGGGAGAGATGGAGACAGAGAGAGAGAGAGAGTGACAGATGTGTTTCTGACAAAAAGAGAGGGAGATGTCATAAACCTGAAAATGTAGAGAGAGGAGGAGAGAGGGAGAGAATTATATATACTCTTTTGATCCCGTGAGAGAAAGGAGAGAGAGAAAGAGAGTGACAGAGAGAAAGAGTGTGACAGATGTGTCTAACAGAGAAAGAGAGAGCGAGAGGGGTGGGATATAAACTGGCAAACAGACATACATAAGATAAGAGAACAAGGGAGCGGGAGAGAAGGATGAAGAAGTTAAGAGGGTGATGGACTAATAAAAAGAGAGAAAGCTGCATGAATGAATGAAAATGGCTAAAATACAGCGGACCTGACGTAAAGCACCATTAAAGCAACAACTCTTTTCCGACACTATTCTATCATCTAAATAACCTTCCTACATCCCATACCACACAGGTCCAGATAGTGCCCAAAGGGGCCCTGGTTCTGGGTCTGACCAGAGGCCATTTCCCAAACCCACTTCCCATCTCTCTCTATCTCTCCCTGTCCCCTCTTTGCTGCCCTAACGGATAAAGGCTACACAAATAAATAAATACAAATAAAATATATATATAAGACTTCAAAAATAACCTTCATATGGACCTTGTAAAGTGAGAATCTTTCTAATGCTTTATGTCAATGACACGCGTGTGTGCGCCGGTCCTTTGCGCTGTGACAGGAGAGGAGATCTAACACACAGCGTGTGTCTGGGCAGAGCAGCCGTGTCACATAACGCCTCCGTCATGTTCTACTATCACCTTCACTGTCACCTTTTAACTACCTGACACACCTGACAGGTTCGACTCCCGCAGAGCTGTCTGACTGTCTGACGGAGATGATTGAAAGAGAAAAGAGGAAGAAGGGGGAAAGAGAGAGAGAGAGAGAGAGAGGGAAGGTGAGAGGGGGTAATGGAGACAGAAAAAGAGAGCAAGAAAAAGGGAAAGAGAGAGAGAGAGGAGAAATGAGATAGAAAGATAAAAAGAAAAACAAACAACGAGAGTGTGGAGGTGAAAATAAGAAGAATGAGAGATGCCGAGAAAGAAGAGAAAAAGAGAGAGCAAGAGGGAGGAGAGAGAGAGACAGAGAGAGTGAGAGAGAGAGAGAGAGAGTAGGGTTTAGACAGTGACACCTCTGATCTTGGCCTGACTTCTCTTCTTTCATCACCGCTGTGCTCTTCCCCTCCCCTCCCGTATACAGTATCTCTATCCACCTCTCCTCCACTATATCCTCTCTCTGCTTCTCCTACCCTCCTTCTTTCTCTGCTCTTCCTTCTCTTTTGCAGTCTCTCTTTTCCTATCCCTCACTCCACCCCCTCCTCTCTCTCTCTCTCTCCATCTCAATTCCTTGCTCCCCCTCTGTCCCTCCTCTTTCTCTTCCCCCCTCTCTACCCAGCTCTCTTCATATCTATCTATCTATCTATCTAGATCTCCACCCCCTTCTACATCTTTCTCCTTCTCCATGTCATCTCAGCTTTCTCCCTCTCTGTGTTTACCCTCCCCCCTCTCTCTCCCCTTCTCTCTCATCCCATCTCTCTCTCCTTCCCTCTCTGTCCTTCTCTCTCCTTCCTCTCCCTCTCCCTCCATCTCTCTGTCCTCCTCCCTATCCCCCTCCCTCCCTCTCTCTCTTTTTCCCCTCGCTCCCTCCCTCTCTCTCCATCCTGTCTTTCTCGGGTGCTCAGTTGTCAGTGGTGTTTTAATGGACCCATCAATAAGTGATGAGGTTTCTCTGAAGTGATCACATCAAAGGGCTTCATTTTTAGCCAGTGGCCTGCAGACACAGCTTCAGCCTGACTCTCACTTCAAGAGGCAGAGAGACAGACAGCTCAAGCCTGACTCTCACTGCAAGAGGCGGAGAGACAGACAGCTCCAGACTGACCCTCACTGCAAGAGGCAGGCAGGCAGACAGACAGTTCCTGCCTGATTCTCAATGCAATTGGCAGACAGACAACTCCAGTCTGCCTCTCACTGCAAGAGGCAGAGAGACAGACAGACAGCTCCAGCCTGACTCTCACTGCAGGAGGTAGAGAGACCGACAGCTCCAGCCTGATTGTCAATGCAAGAGGCAGAGAGACAGACAGCTCTAGCCTGACAGAAAGAGGAAGGGCTCTAGATGAGCTCTAGATGCAAGAAATTGGGAAGAGAGAGAGACAGCTCCCCCTGACTCTGTGTGTGAGAGGCAAGGCATAGAAAGACAGCTTGGGCTTTACTGTGTGTGAGAGGCAAAGCAGAGAGAGAGACAGACAGCTTGAGTCTGACTCTGAGTGCAAGCCACTGGACAGAGAGAGAGAGAGAGAGATAGGCAAGGCAGAGAGAGAGATAGACAGCTCTAGCCTGACTCTCAGTGCAAGGGGGTCAGTCACCAATGCAAGCAGCGGGGGTTCAACTCCATACAACCGACCAGGCACCCAAGCAGAATCAGCATGGTCCTGACTGTGAAGAAGACTGGGCTGGCAGACCGATAGCATTGCCAAGGACGCCATGCTGCAAGTGGTTCAGTATACAAGCTGCAGCGCGGTCTGGGTCGGTGAATGGGGCGGAGCAACCAGGACCTGTCTTGTTTCACATTCATGTTGGCGTATCATCACCAAACGCCTAAAAACGGAACTTCTAAAACTGACGCTTGGGCTGCTCAGCTGTTACATCTGGTGAACCACCAGGTAGGTAAAAGCCACAGGTAAAAGACCTCTCACCGGGTTCCGTTAAGCTGTCACACACACACACACACACACACACACACACAGACAGTAGGTCTTCCAAGCTATTCCATCATGTAGGGCTAGAGTGCAAGTTTTTATGTTTGCATTCAGATTTCGTTGCAGACCGATGTTTCAGCTGTAACATACCCTGAACAAAGAAGTACAGTTTGGTCACGTCAGTCATTTTGTAACAGCCTGTGAGAAATATCCTTGTATTACTGTAATCATACGTATCATATCATATCATAATTTGTGTGTGCAATGAATGACAATGACAATGGCACACTTCTGAGCCGAAGCACTATTTAGAGTGGACAGTTGCTAACTGACTGGCTGGGCAGAAGACGGGGCTCCTGCTCTGCTCTCTCCTGCTCTCCTCTCTCCTGCTCTCCTCTCTCTTCCTCTCCTCTCTCTTCCTCTCCTCTCTCTTCCTCTCCTCTCTCTTGTTCTCTGCTCTCCTCTCCTCTCTCTTCCTCTCCTCTCTCTTGTTCTCTGCTCTCCTCTCCTCTCCTCTGCTCTTCTCCTCTCCTCTGGTCTGGACTGCCCCCCCTCCTCTCCTCCTCTCATCTCCTTCCTCTCTCCTCCCCATGCTCTCCTCCTCTCTCCTCTCCTCTTTTTCTCCCTTCTTCTCTGTCCTCCTCTCTCCTCCTCTAGCCACCTCTCTTCTCCTCTCTCCGTCCCTCCTCTCCTCCGGTCCTCTCATCTCTCCTCCCTCCTCTCCTCTCCTCTCTCCTCACCTTCCCTCCCATCCCCTCTCCTCCACTCCCCTCATCCCCTCTGCTCTCCTCTGCTCTCCTCCACCCTCTCCTTCTTTCCTCTCCTCTCGTCTGCTCTCCTCCCCTCTCCTCCACTCCCCTCCTCTCCTCTGCTCTCCTCCTCCGCTCCCCTCATCTCTTCTCCTCTCCTCTGCTCTCCTCCTCTCTCCTCTCTCTCTCCTCTGCTCTCTGCTCTCCTCCCCTCTCCTCCTCTCCACCCCTCTCCTCCGCTCCTCCCCTCTCCTCTCCTCCTCTCTCCTCTCCTCTCCACCCCTCTCCTCCGCTCCCCTTCTCACCTCCCCTCTCCTCTCCTCCTCTCTCCTCCTCTCTCCTCCCCTCTCCTCCCCTCTCCTCTCCTCCTCTCTCCTCCTCTCTCCTCCCCTCTCCTCCTCTCTCCTCCCCTCTCCTCTCCTCTGCTCTGCTTTCTGGGCCAACGAGTGGAGCTCCAGCTGTGCCACACACTCCCCACCACAGAGCAGGGCACAGGGAACCGCACAGCCACAGAGGGTGAGGGGGAGCCTGGCCAAATACTGGAGTCTGTCTGTGAGTGTGTGTGTGTGTGTGTGTGTGTGTGTGTGTGTGTGTGCTAGCGGTATATGCAACAGCAATGGTAATGTAGAATTGTATAATGTTTCCATATTTACATGTGTCATGAGTGCAAATGCACTGTATGTTTGTGTGTGTGTGTGTGTGTGTGTGTGTGTGTGTGTGTGCATGTCACTTGTGTGCCGCTGTTGGTTGACACTATAGCTGTGACACTAGATAGCTGTGGCGGCTGCCACCACACTCCATGTGGCTCCTTGGGGAGGTCAGTCTGAGTCTGCTGTCAAAACATCAGGGCCGTCAGGCTCCAGGCTCACAACCCAGACGCCCTGGGCACACGCGCACACACACACACACACAGACACACACACACACACACAGTAACAACAGAGCTGTACCCGCACACACACACTCACACACACACACACACACACACACACACACACACACACACACACACATATATATATATATATATATATATATACACACACACAGCACAGAGAGACACAGCACACACAGACATAGAAAGACATAGCACACACAGCACACAAACACACACACACAAACGATACGCCCCCCACGGTTCAATATGCAGACGTGAACCGCAATAAAAAGTTATAATGTAATAGTCAGTTATAATCAATAATGTCCGTTATAATGTCCCCTTCTGCACACATTTAGGCAGCAAAGTAACTTTTGAATTCTAACAAACTAGAATTCAACTGACACAGACAACTCAGCTTTCCCCACTGACAGTTGGACGAAGCAATTCAAATTTTACCCTACTGCAGAAGTCAAATAAACCAGGCCCTGCCATTTTTGTCTATAGGCAAAATATATAGTTAATTGTTTAAATCAGTGGATTTTTTATATTCAAATACCAAAACCGTAGCATTACTGTTGCCCAAAAACGTTATACATACTGAACCGTGGGCACAGCGTACCATTGCATCCCTAAGCAAAGCAAATATACACACAAAGATACATACAGTATACTGTAATTGACAAACTCCAAAAAAATTATACAGAGCAGCACAGATCCAAGAAATCACAAACCCAATTTGTGAAAAAAGTTCAAGCAATTGAAGAAGCAACCCAACACACACACACACACACACACACACGCACACGCACACGCACACACACGCACACAAGCTGTTTCTGTCCAAGTAGGTACTTTACAGGTAACAGAGAGATGCCAAAACATGTACAGGAATGAGGAATGAAAGGAAAATGGAAAGAAAGAAAGAAAGAAAGAAAGAAAGAAAGAAGGAAAATGAGAAAAGGGGAAAGAGGAATTGTAAGAATGAAGCAAAAGAAAAATGAACTCAGGATAGGGCTGCAACGATTAATCGATTAGTTGTTGACTATTAAATTAATCGATTATTCGGTTTGTGTAAATTTTTAAGGAAAAAAACACTGAAATGATCTGATTGAAGCTTTTTAAACTTGAATATTGTCAAACACAGTGAGACATGAAAACATGAAAGAAATAAAAAAAGAAAGAAAGGAAAAAGATGGGAAGATCGAAAGAAAAGGTAAGAATAAAGCAACAGAAAGATGAGTGCAGGCCAACATTACAGAGAAAGAAGGGAAAGAAAGAAAGAAAGAAAGAAAGAAAGAAAGAAAGAAAGAAAGAAGCCCAAGGGCACCCTTTTCTATAAGGCCTCGTTAAGGTAGGGGAGCGGTCAGTGAGAAGCCCCTCATCCATCCAGGGCACCCTCAGGAGGGCTAGACCCAGAGCTCAGGGGGGGACAGAGCTATTCCTGGCAGCCTCCAGCCCCATCCCACTGGCCCAAACATCTGGTGCTCGCCCAGAGACACACACGCACACGCACACACACACACACCCATCTTTTAAAGGCCATGCAGATCCGCCGGCCAGCCAAGCAGTCACCAGCTGCCTCGATCTGCTGCTGCTGGGGCTAGCCCATCCAGGTCAGGGAGTGTGTGTGTGTGTGTGTGTTTGTGCATATGTGTGTGTGTGTGTGTGTGTGTCTGTGTGCGATACATGTGTGTCTGTTTGAGGTTGTGTGTGTGTGTGTGTGTGTGTGTGTGTGTGTGTGTTTGTATGTATGTGTAGTGTATAGTGTCCTTAAAAAATACTAAAACTGAAATTTTATAGTATATTTATAGTTTTATAGTATAGTAGTTTTATAGTTAATTTAATAGTTGATCAATTATTCAACTAATTGTTACAATCCTACCATCTCTTACTGACCCATTAGCTATACTGCCCCTACATTCTAACATAAAATCTCATAGAAACCTGTGCACTTTATGTGAAACCATAGTGAATGACTCCTGCCAAAGCTGAAGCCTTCAGATCTAAAAATAGACTGAAAAATCCCTGTTTACCTTTACGTAAGAGTATATCAAAAAAGTCTATGCCACACCATAAGGATGACACTGACACAGACACACACCACACACACACACACACACACACATTCATACACACACATAGAGAGGGAGAGAGTCGCACACATACTGTGAAAGATTCACAACAAGAAAGATTTAACTCTAATTAACATTGTATGAATCAGCTAGAAATGTGTATGTGTGTGTGTGTGTGTGTGTGTTAGTAAGTGAGAGAGGGAGTGAGAAAGAGAGAGAATTTCCCTGGGAGATGAGCCAGCCAGACACACTCACACAGACACATGCGCACGCACACACACACACATCGCTTATGGTATGTGGTAGGGGTGAAGAGACATTAAGCAGACTGAAGCCTAATGATGTCTCCCTCCTTTAAATGTACTAGACCATCATCATCAGGAAAAGGAATCTCACTCACCCACTAGACTCACTTGTAATGGGAAAAAGCCCCCGATCAAGGCAGATTGGGAATTGGTGTTTGAGTGTTGAGTGTGTTGGTGTTTGTGTTTGCAGGTGGTAGAGTGAGAGAGAAAGGGAGAGAGAGAGAATGTGTGTGTGTGTGTGTGTGTGTGTGTGTGTGTGTGTGTGTGTGTGTGTGTGTGTGTGTGTGCAATTTCCCTCCTTGGGAACCAACCCTCCTCCGGTAAAGGTATACCATTTCATCAGGATACTGCAATGAATCTCACTCTCCCTGTCTCACCTTGTCTTATTATGACTTTTTTTTTTCTCTTTCTCTTTGTTCCTCCCTCTCTCTTTCTCTCCATCTTTTCCTTATTCATGTCTTTCCTCCATCTGCCTGCTGTCAGAAGAACGATGACTCATCAGCTGGCCACCTCTCTCTCTCTCTCTGTGCAGTGTGTGTGTGTGTGTGTGTGTGTGTTTGTTTGTGTGGTGTGTGTATGTGTGTGTGTGTGTGTGTGTGTGTGTGTGTGTGTGTGTGTGTGTGTTGTGTGTGCAGTGTGCAGTGTGTGTGTGCAGTGTGTGTGAGCAGTGTGTGTGTGTGTGTGTGTGTGTTTGTGCAGTGTGTGCGTTTGTGTATGTGTGTGTGTGTGTGGTGTGTGTTTATCTGTTTATCTCTCCTTCTCCATCTCTCTCTCAGCAGGTAGGCAGGCGGGAGACTCAGATGACCTGATCTCTCACAGCAGGCCAGAGGATCTCTCCCACTCTACATCTCATCCTCTCTATCCCTCTCTCTCTTCCTCCACAAACTAACACACAGACACACACACACACATATACACACACACACAAACACACATACATATTATGCACACACACACACACAAACACATAGGCACAAAACACTGCCAAGCCATCTGAGCAGGGAGTATCCTTGAATCAATTAAGGCATACCCATACACACATACAAGCACACATACAGTACAAACACACACACAAACACACACACACACACACGATACTGGTACAATGTGGCTATACGTCTCACTCTCATCTCAACATATGTGGAACTCCAAACACACAGATATTTCACTTCAGTTATACCACCTGTCTTCAAATCCATATCAACTGCTCCCACTCTGCTCACACAAACACACATCTATTCACCCACAAAGGCTGCACACACACATACACACAGAAACGCACACACACACACACACACACACACACACACAGAAAGAGAGAGAGAGAGGGAGAGAGAGAGAGAGAGCGAGAGAGAGAGAGAGAGAGAGAGAGAGAGAGACAGCACATAGAAAGAGGGGAGCCCATGAGAGCCTATTTCCAGTTCCAGGGCTTGCTTCCTCCTCTTCATTTACATCCATAGGAGAGCAGAAAAAAACACACATACACACTCACACACATACTCACACTCACACACATACTCACACTCTCTCTCACCTCACACACACACACACACACTCACACACATACTCACACTCACACACATACTCACACTCTCTCTCACTCACACACACACACACACACACACACACACAGAGGAGAGCAACAGAGCGAATGGAGCCATGAGCGTCACCACATCATTTTCCAAGTAATCCCACCACAATCCCATAATGCCCCTCAGCAGGGGAGATCAATCAGATTTCTATGCCACCTGCCCCAATTAGGTAAGCCTGACTTGGACACCAGCTACTAAAACAACATCCCTCCACATGAACATTCTCTCTCTCTCTGTGTATGTGTGTGCGCATCTGTGTGTGTGTGTGTGTGTGTGTGTGTGTGTGTGTGTGTGTGTGTGTGTGTGTGTGCTTGTTTACGTGCATGCAATTGTGCATGTGCATTTGTGTGTGTGTGTGTGTGTGTGTGCATCCTAGAATTTCATTCTAGCCATACTGCTGAACCATTCAATTGGATTGCCGTCAATGGCTGGACACTATGCAGTGGTGGACTAAAGCACAGATAATGGCCTAGTATTTTCCATGTAACTGTGATTCACAAGGGCTTATTGAATTCTGTGGGGGTCTAGCTCTGTTTGCCATCTCTACCACCTTTAACATTGCTGTCCATATTGTTGATCATGTTTTTCGAGCTCAATGAAGTTTCAAGCGTTCCAGCTCGTCACTCACAGCCAGACTGGATGAGTTTCAGACAGATGTGTCCACGTCTTCATCACTGATTTGGATATTGGGTTTGTATTGCTTATTTTACAGTAAATTACATCTACGTCTAGAATTTCATTCGCAGGAACACAATTTTCGAAATTCGTGGAAGAAGCTATTTCCCCAACCCTGTGGAAGCGATGATGACAGTGTAAACTCACACACAGCTTTGCCCGTGGGTGAGAGAATGGGAATGACGTGACGTCAGTCAGCCTACCTTGGAACAGGTATGCTCTGCTGTCGTTGTGGAAACCCTGAACTTGGAAAACACCAGCGAAAGTCTCTCCGAGCCTCAGTTCGTCGAAGACGTTAACACGCAGGGCAGGGTCGACCCCGAAACCTGAAACTGTTGAGACATGGTTGGAATGAGCTGTGGGCTGTTAAGGGTATCGCGGAATGCCGTGTCACCCAGTAAATTGTACAGTAGCGTATTACACCACTGTAGCATATCATGGTGAGACAGAGGTGCGGAAATTACAATATTGCTTTCTCAAATAATGGATAAAAATAGCATATCGATTAAGTAATATGTTCACGGTGGCTGAACGTTTTTAAAACACACCAGGATCCTCGTGGATTTTTCAAGTCTAACGATGGAAATAGTTACTTAAACTAGCATCTTACCTGACAAGAAGCAAAAAGTACAAAGCGCAAAATAAACTTTTAACGAGCCCATTGTAACTGTGAATGATAGAAATGCTTGGTCCATCCTT
>NC_055978.1:6681190-6758690 GCF_018492685.1 Alosa sapidissima | reverse complement strand
TCTTAACCCATTCCATGTGCACACATGTGCATAAACAGATACACACGCACACACATACATTCACAGTAATCATATGTATGACATATACTCACACAGTAGACATATGTATGCATGCATGCACATGCACAAACACAGGCACATACCCAGATAGCAAACATACACTGGGACGGAACTGGGCCACACCTACCACAACGTCCGGCACGGATCTGCATAATGGACCTGATCCGGCGTCCAAACGCACATCGGTCCAAAATTGGTCTGGATCCGTTTGACGGATCTGGTAACAATAAGGGCTAAGACTGGCCCAGTTCCGTATGGTAGTCTGTGTTACTGAAGTGTTCCAGATCTGCTTATCATATGCAATACGGGTCCGCTTATTGTGTGTGGTACGGACCCGTTTATCAGACATCAGCCGGCTTTATTTGACATGTGAAATGTGATTGGTAATTAGGCCTAATTATCCTGAAAAATCTGTTTGCTAACAGGTTCGTTATAGGTTCACCCAGGCTAAAGTTCGTAACGTTTTCCCAACAGCTCAACCGATAAACATAAGCTAGGCTACAAACACAAGAGGGGGGTAAAAAAAACTTTACACATAAGTGTCTAATTATTTTTTTATTCAACAACCTGGCTGTAGAAGTGCAATCCCAGACAAAGTTTAAGTCGTGTTAATTCCACTGTTCCCATCGATATTCCTCAGTCATCTCCATGGTCAATCTGAATCAACACAAAATAAACATTAGCCATTTATTCCTTTTTGAAAATAGGTAGTCACAATTACACACGTTTTTTTATCATCAGTGATCCTGTTAGCGTTATCAATGTTTTTTTCCAAAATAGTTATTGTGATGGCGGTTTTGCTTAAGCTAAGGTAGTAGCCTAGTCCATATTGCTGGAAAATAATAGTATCCTTAAAGTTATCAATCGCTCCGTTGCTTGTTGTTGTCTCTGAATAAAACAGAGATAAAAAGCAGATAACCTACCTTGAAAAGTTGGGCTGTCCTAGTCCAACCCCAGGCTGGCAAATCATGTCAAAAGATTGATAGTGAGCAAACCAAAGATCCTTGATTAACGTTACTGCTTGGACTTCTGCATGCGTGGAAAGAATATGGGGTTGTCTCATAGCACTGTTAGATCTGACACAAACAACAATTGACTACTTTTACCACTGCTAGGCAATAATAAAAATAATGAAACGAACATGCATTACATTAATACACAGGATTAGATGTTAAAATCCCTTGTGCCAAAATCCAAGGTAAAAACACATTCAGAAGCCCCTGCTCAAGTTTAACTTTAAAAAGCACACTACCCACAAATCCGTCAACAAATGGTCACAAGCACAATACAAATGGGCCATCCAACAGCAGTAGCCTATATAGTATGCGGCATGTCATTGGGGTTATCAAGTGGGCACCCTCATTCACCGATGTTTCGTTAAGTTAGGCCCACGACACCTCATGAAGGCTTAACAGTGAAGCCAGCGTCCTGGAGACACTCCCCTCCACCATATTACCACATTGAAATATCCAATACCCAAAATACTCTTAACCAGCCCAGGCATGGTCAAGGTTGGCCCGTCCCGTTGATGTGGACTGAACCATAACCATAAAAAACCTTGGCCAACCAACCATCAACCTAGGCCCAGCCCATCACAAACACAAAACAAATTAGCCAGTTAGCTTGGCCCGTTAGCTTAGGACCCATCCCAAACACAAAACAAATTAGCCAGTTAGCTTACGCCCCATGCTGCCACCATATTACCACAACAAACATCCAAATACCCTTAACCAACCTAGGCATGGTCTAAGTTGGCTAGGTTGGTCTGTCCCGTTGATGTGGACTAAACCATAACCATAAAAAACCTTGGCCAACCAACCATCAACCTAGGCACAGCCGATCACAAACACAAAACAAATTAGCCAGTTAGCTTAGCCAGTTAGCTTAGGCCCCATCCCAAACACAAAACAAATTAGCCAGTTAGCTTACGCCCCATGCTGCCAAAAACCTGTTTCGTTAAGTTAAAGGTTAAACAGTTAGCTTACCTTAGCTTGCGCCCCAGGAAGGGTAACTTCTCCTTACCCGCAACCAAGTCAAATGAGCCAGTTAGCTTACCTTAGCTTGCGCCCCAGGAAGGGTAACTTCTCCTTACCCACAACCATTCGCTTGCCCGTTCTGCTGCTAAAGACATGTTACTAACCACCTGCCTTAGACTTCGACCACAAATGCCCAATTCAGACAGCAAGCCAATAGCAGATCTGGCCACAAACCCACATGCACCGATTTCAATAGGCCTTAATCGTGCACTCCAACCTCGCTTAGTTGCCTCCTCTGCTATCTCAGTGTATTTAGCTCTCTTCAGCTCATTGGCCACTTCCACTCTGTCTTCCCAAGGAACAGTGAGTTCAATGAAGTAAACTATCTTCTCTGAATCCGACCATAGAATCACGTCGGGTCGTAGCTTAGTACTCACTATATGTGGAGGTACCGCCATCTGCTGGCCAAGATCAACCTTCATTTCCCAGCCCGCCCCATTTTTCAACTGGCCGGTTTTACACCTGGCCTTCGCAGAACAAGGTTTATCCCCCTGACGTACAAAGTTAATTTGCCTTACCCCTTTACTAGCTGCTAATGAATTGACTTCTCTCCTTTTATCCTCTATTGCCGCTGCCACACATTTCAATACCTGGTTATGACGCCACGTATACCGCCCCTGGGTGAGACTTACCTTGCATCCTGATAGGATATGGTGGAGACTGCCCACACATGAGCAAAGTATGCATTTATCATCCTCACCAAACCATTGACTTAAATTCTTGGGAGATGGGAGCACATCATATGTAGCACCGAACATAAATTTGATCTTACCAGCTTCCATGCCCCATAGATCTTTCCATTTAATCCGTCTTTTTTCCACCCCTTCCCAGTTCACCCACTGCCCTTGTTTTGCCTGCGACACAGCCTTAGTACATCTCACAGCCTCCTCCTGTCTATGCATTTCCTCCATTACCATTTTCCTCTTTTCTCCTGCAGAAGCCTTACTCCACAAGGGTTTACTTGCACCCACCCCTAGACCCTCCCGCCCGTGCTGCACATGGCCCATTATATCCCTATGCTTCAATGCTGATTGAGCTTGCTTAACTGCCTGCTCTGGGTTCCACTTCCTCCCTGCATTAACTGTGGGTGCAACTTTCCTCACCACTGGGTCCTTGGACTGAGTAAGAGTCAATTCCAATCTAGCCTTAGCACACTTAAATTCCTCCGTCAGACTAGATATTGGCAACTCTACAATACCCTTCCCATACAAGGCTACACTGCTTAAGCAGCGTGGGACTCCGAGCCATTTTCTGACAAAGGAGTTGATCATTTTTTCCAACCTCTCTACCTTTGACAGAGGAACTTCATAAACTGTCAATGGACACATTAGCCGAGGCAACAAACCAAACTGCAAACACCACAGCTTGAGCTTACCTGGCAGCCCCGACTTGTCAATTTTTGCAATACCTTGCCTAGTGACCTGTCTCAAGTCTTCAACCTGTGATTTATCACTAAGGCTTGCATCATACCACCTTCCCAGACTCTTCACTGGTTTCTCCAGAACTGTGGGAATCACCTCCTCATTTATAGCAAACTTCTTATCTGTTACCTTCCCTTTAACAATTGAGAGACTCCTCGACTTACTTGGTTTCACCTTCATTCTGACCCATTGCAGATTACTATTTAACTTACCCAGCAACCTGTTGGTGCATGGAACGGTTGTCGTCAAGGTTGTCATGTCGTCCATGAAAGCCCGAATCGGGGGGAGGCGTGGCCCTCCCTGCAACTTCTCCCCACCCACTACCCATTTTGAGGCCCTAATGATGACCTCCATTGCCATTGTAAAAGCAAGTGGGGAGATGGTACATCCTGCCATGATTCCTATCTCAAGTTGTTGCCACCCTGTGGTGTAATCAGCTGTAGTAAAACATAATTGAATATCCAGAAAGTATGCTTTTACTAGGCTTTTAATGCTACCTGGGATTCTGAAATAATCAAAGGCCTCCCACAACAGACTATGCGGCACAGAACCAAAAGCATTAGCCAAATCCAAGAACACAACGTGCAGGTCTCTCTTCTCACGCTTTGCTAATTGAATTTGGTGCCAAATCATGCTGGTATGCTCTAAGCACCCGGAGAAGCCAGGAATTCCAGCTTTTTGCACCGTGGTATCAATTAGTTTATTCCTCTCAAGGTAATTTGTCAGTCTCCGTGCCACCACACTGAAGAAAACCTTCCCTTCAACATTCAGTAGACTAATTGGCCTAAATTGATTAATCTCCACTGCGTCCTTTTCTTTGGGAATAAATATTCCCCCAGCCCTCCGCCAAGCCTTGGGAATACTCTGCTTTTTCCAAACTATCTTCATTAATTGCCATAAAAATCTTAAAACATCTGGTGCATTCTTATACAACCGGTAGGGCACTCCATTAGGTCCCGGGGCTGAAGAGGCCCTTGCACGTTTTATTACTTCTTGCACCTCTTTCCACCTTGGTGGACTATCGTCGCATTGGCTACTTAATTCACCAATAGGTGGGATATCAGCAGGAAGTACCATCTCTCTGAACCTCTCCCCATCTTTATGCACTCCCTCTAAATACTCCTCAAGCTTCTGCTTAGGTTCCAAAAGACTACCACTCTTCTGCATTACGAATAAAGACTTAACAAACTTAAATGGGTCTTTATAGAATGCTAGTCGAGCTCGTGATTTCTTCTTCCTATTTTTCCTAATATTTTCAGCTCTTCTTAGCACTACCAACCGCTCCCTCACATCTGCCTGTAGACAGTCAATACCTTCCTTCTCATCATCTGTAGCTTTTCTCCACTGCTTCTTAAGCTGCCTCCTCTCCTTGATAAGTTTATCTATCTCCTGCTGGCGCCTAGATTTAACTACCTCATGTTGCCGTTTTGTCCTTCTCTCAATAGTCCCAAATCTTTCCTTACCATAGCTATAAATAATGTCTCCCATTTTCTCTAATTTGCTTTCAGCCGTCCCCTTGAGCTGACCCAGGATACTGACCAAATCACTATTAACATCTTCCCACATTCTACATTCTGCTGCGCCTGGCCATCTAACCCCAGGCCTATGACCATTAATCTTCTCCCTCCTTGGCTGACTGGCCTCTCTTTCTGCCTCAGTGCTAGAACTTTCCTCAACAACAGGGGTACTGATGTCCTGCGAACTGTGGGTTTCTTCCTGTCGCTGAACTTCAACCGACTGACTTGATGCACTTCTTAAGAAATAGCTATCAATGCGGGGACCCTGTGTTCCCTCTACCAAGCACTTCTTTTTTCCTTGATGAATTTTCAGGCCCTTTAGACTTGTAACCTTCTGCCAACCACACACACACATCTGCAGCTTTTTCTCAGTTTTCTCTGAACTAGTGGCTTCCACAAACATGTTTTCCTTACTCGTAATCAAATTTGTTCCAGGGTCAGTAACCATGTCTATCACAAGTGAGTCATCTTCCGCCCCTGCTCTCGCTGACTCTAGGGGTATTTTCTCATTATGTCGTACTGTAGCTTAGTAGGGTGCAGCCCATAGCTTAGTGAAGCCTGGGCTACTGCCACAATGAGCTGCTAACCCATTGTAGCCCCGGCGGGGTCTATTCCCTCCTGTCAGCTGTCTTTCCGTGCTGTCACAAGGTCTTTCCCTAGTTGCCAGCTGCCCTATTCACAGCAGTCACTAGCCTATGCTAGCTTCAGCATTACATTAATACACAGGATTAGATGTTAAAATCCCTTGTGCCAAAATCCAAGGTAAAAACACATTCAGAAGCCCCTGCTCAAGTTTAACTTTAAAAAACACACTACCCACAAATCCGCCAACAAATGGTCACAAGCACAATACAAATGGCCCATCCAACAGCAGTAGCCTATGTAGTATGCGGCATGTCATTGGGGTTATCATGTGGGCACCCTCATTCACCGATGTTTCGTTAAGTTAGGCCCACGACACCTCATGAAGGCTTAACAGTGAAACCAGCGTCCTGGAGACACTCCCCTCCATGCTGCCACCATATTACCACATTGAAATATCCAAAAAATCAATATTGAGCCAACTATATCTTCTTTTCCAGCCTTACTGTAGAAATGAAGTGGCCATGGGAACATAGTGCACCCCCATGGTTTCTAAATTTGTGCCATTCCAAAATACCTTTTTTTTCTTTAGCAGCCAGTTGACAATGAAGTAGCCTAGGGAAAGGACAGTCAATTTAGCAGAATCAGCACCTTAATTAATATCATTACCACCTGGGTCTGCTGTGAAAAAATGGTCCTTCGGCTCATATCCGTATCACAGGTTTGGGCCAAATCAGTGTTTTGTATTTTAAAAGCATCTCCTGACTTCCAGTTGAGTTGCGGAAATTGGACCTGGGACAAATCTGTAAACCGGTGATAAAACAGCATTGCTAGCATAGCTGAAACCTGTATCAGGAGCAGACCTGGCCCACAGTCAGATACCGTATGTCCGCTACAGGCGGATCTAAAGGCTTTTATGCAGATCTGGCCCAAAGGAAATTGCTATCTGGGTACGCAGGCACACACACAAGCACGCACACACACACACACACACACACACACACACCCACACACATAAACATAAACATGTACACGCACACATGCACACAAGAATTTCTCAGAATTATGAACAGGCAAGATGGGGGTGGGGTTATATAAAATGAATTTTACATGTGAAATCTATGAACTAATCATGTTTTGGTACTTGTTGTCTAGCAGATACCAGTGAGAATTGAGTGTGGATAATGCAATTTAGTGACACAGTTAGAATCATATAGGCCTTTCAGCGTGATTTATTTTTGTGGAAAAAATGTGCTGGACTGGGCGGCGGTCATATTTTGTACCGCTCTGCGGTACATCTAGTTATATGTATGTGGTGTCCATATGTGTAAGGGTTCTTGTTTGTGTTTCTGTGGATCTCGTTATGTATGGTATCTGTATGTGTGTGTGTTTGTATGCATGTATGTATGTATGTATCTCCCTATGCCTCTATGTCACATAACAATGTCTTCATAAACAAGAGCACATAACTCCATTTAAGTGAGAATAGTAGCCTGATTATTTACTGTAAGACATATGACCTATACTTATCTATATATATATATATATATCTTCTTATATTATTATACACTGTTTAGCATCTATTAACATTATTTCATTTTATTTTTATTTTATTTCATTTTACTTATTGAAGCACCAAACAGCTTCCAGTATAGATATTACCACCCTCAATGGGGGTCATCTACAGTACATTAATTAATTCCGACATTTTATTGCAATTTCACAAAATAGCTCTTTCTTCATCATAGCTTCTTTTATAACTAGATGTACCGCAGAGCGGTACAAAATATGACCGCCGCCCAGTCCAGCACATTTTTTCCACAAAAATAAGTCACGCTTGTCAAATTGTGTTCATTTCCTACTTTGTTCCTTTTTTGTGTGTTTGTAATTGAGTGTGTGCAGAGTGTTACATTACATTACATTACATTTGGCTGACGCTTTTTTAACCAAAGCGACTAACAACATGGTAAACAGTAAGTTTTAGAACAATTCTCACAATTTTAGGACAGTTTAAAAAAAAACACATTAGAGTACAGTAAGAATAAGTGCGTCGGTGAGTGCTGTATTTTAACAGTTACTTGTCAGTTTAACGGCTGGTGAGTGCTAGGATCAGTAAGACTTGTTGTAAGTGTTGCTATGAGAGTAGATGTTCTCTAAAGAGCTGGGTCTTCAGGAGTTTTTTGAAAGTGGAAAAGGATGTCCCTGCCCTTGTAGGAACTGGCAGTGTGTTCCACCAACGAGGAACAACAGATGAGAAAAGTTTGGATTGGCTTGAGCGTACCGGTGGTAGAGCTAGACGTCGTTCGTCAGAGGAGCGCAGCGGTCTGGAGGTAGTGTAAGTCTGTATGAGGGCATTCAAGTAGGTGGGAGCAGAACCGGAGACTACTTTGTAGGCAAGCGTTAGAGCCTTGAATTTGATGCGGGCCGCCATAGGTAGCCAGTGTAGCTGGATGAGCAGCGGGGTAACATGTGCCCTTTTGGGTTGGTTGTAGACCAGGCGCGCCGCCGCGTTCTGGATCATCTGAAGTGGTTTCACTGCGCAGGCTGGGAGACCTGTCAGGAGGGCATTGCAGTAGTCGAGTCGTGAGATGACTATTGCCTGAACCAGAAGTTGGGTAGCATCTTGAGTCAAGATGTGTGGTTGTGTGTGGTTGTTTTTGTGTATATGAGTTTTGTGTGTTTGTATGCGTGCAAGTGTGTGTGTGTGTGTGTTTATGTGTTTGTGTGCGTGTTTGTGCGTGTCGTGTGTGTGTATGTATGTGTGTGTGCATGTGTAGTGTGTGTGTGTTTACGTGTCTTTGTGTGTTTGTGTGTTTTTATGTGTGTGTGTGTGTCTTTATGTATGTGTACATAAATAAAGCAAATCAGGGAACTACTCTTTGCGATAAGTGCCATGGGATCTTTAACAACCATGGTGAGTCAGGACCTCAATTTAACATTCATGCAAAGGAAAACATCTACAGTATAGTGTCCCTTTCACTGCAATAGGACATTGGGATTGATATTTGTTTGGTGGCTTTTGGCCACAGGGAAGAGTGCCACCTACTGGCCAGCCACCAACACCACTTCCAGCAGGAACCTACTCTTCCAAGGAGGTTTCTTATCCAAGTACTAACCAAAACATGATTAGTTCATAGATTTCACATGTAAAATACATTTTATACAACCCCACCCCCATCAAGGCCCGTCGGTAGAAGGCAAGCAAACCAAGCAATTGCTTGGGGCCCGAGCTGGCCAGGGGCCCCAAGACAACGACTGGTTAAGAATAAAATGCAGCGACAAACTGTGAGCGCCCCTTTGATGCAGTAAAGTGCAACGACACTGTTACCGGCAATACCGGGATCCCCCTCAAGGTGGCCCCTCTCAGTAGTTGCTGACAGCAGCCAGCCAGCCAGGTTCGTGAGCTCTGCTGCCGGGAAAATATAAAACCTCGCAGTCATAATCATAGACATAATATACATTGAATATTATGTCTATGGTCATAATGAAGCGAAGTTATGCGTCCAGAAGCCAGAAAAGAAAGAAGAGAAAGGAAGAGGATGACAAGAAAAAACAAGATAGTGGTAAGTGATAAATTACACTGGATGAAATAGCTCTACTTGTCTTGTACAAATGGTGTAATGTCGCAGCAGGAAGGCTAGCCTAGCAAAAAATGTTTATGTTAACTAGCCTACCTGCCTGACGGCCCATGCTGCTTGTAACAAACTAGAACAGTTAGCGCAACTTTTTTTTCGAACGGACGGAATATGGTTACATACTGTAATATGTTTATTAACGGGATAAGGAAGACGCAAATCTGTTCCAGAATCACTGTTTATCATATTTAATATTGCTATAGCTTTGTAATAGGTTTTGATGAAAGTGGCATAGCTTCTCTGCTATACTAACTATTCGACCATGATAATCTATTTACCAAATGGGGGTTAGGAAAACCACACAATAAATTCCGTGCATCAAAGCAGACTGGAACATTCATGTCTAGTAGTATTCATGCACGCCAGCTGTTTACTGTCTTTAAAGCACTGTGCGTCTGTCTAATTCTCAAACAGCAGAATGCTTAAATGCTATGTTAAGCTACAAGTAGGCCTAGGTCAATGTATAACATTAGCTTGGGATGTTTTTACTGTAAGCATTGGTAGTTGTGAAAGTAGCTACATCCCTTCTAAATATCAAAATATGGAAATGCTAACATATCTTTTCTTTCTCCCTCAAGGTGCTTTGCTTAAATTTCTCAGCCCTCAGGCTCTTCCTAAGGATACCTCCACTGATGAAGGTAGAGTGAATTGCTCTCACTGAGCTGAGCTGTTAATGACCATTTCCAATATGCTAACAGTGAAATGGTCAAACGTACTTACGTAATTTCAGATTTCTTTTTTCAATTATTTTCCCAGGTACACCATCAACTTCATCCTCCATTCATGAGGAAGAAGCTGACATTGGATTGTATGGTACGGTGGTGTTTTTGCAAATGTTCAAATGTTCAAAATGTTCAAAACTAATGCACAGTATATATATGCAACAGCAGTATTTGCACTGTCAACATTTTTTATTTAAAGTGTGGGTGAATTTAAACTGTATGGCTATGCTGTGGTTCCTATAGGCGTTGCCCGCGGGAGGGGGGGGGGGGGGCTCCATGTCCATTTTGCTTGGGGCCCCCAAATTCCTTGAAACGGCCCTGCCCCCATCTTGCCTGTTCATAATTCTGAGAAATTCTTGAATTGTGTGCATGTGTGCGTGTATGTATTTATGTGTGTGTGTGTGTGTGTGTGTGTGTGTGCTTGTGGGTGTGCCTGTGTGTGTGCGTATGTGCATGGATGCATACATATGTCTACTGTGTGTGTATGTGTCAGACGTATGATTACTGTGAATTAGGACTGTCAAAATAACTGATTAATTTCGATTAATTAATTTGAGAAAAAATAACTGATTAAAAAATTAGTGCAGATTAATCGATTCCGTATGACCTTTGACCCCGAGCCGTTCTAGTCAGTAAAAATTAGACTGTAAAATGAAGGAGAGAGAAGAAAACGTGCTGCCTGGATCATTGATTGGAACATTTACTTTTAAAAAACGGCCTGATAAGTGTTAATAAAGTCCTCTGCAATGTCTGCAACAAGGAATTTGCATATCACTGGAGTTCATCAACTCTATAGTCGCACATCAATGCAAAGAAATAAGTGTTGATATTGAGGGGAGTGTTCATTTATTTTCATTGTCTTCCCTAGGTTATATCTGTGGCCTGAAATGCCTTGTATGTGAAAAAAAAACTTCTTCCCGAAGCACTTTTGAATTTATTTCCTCAGCATATTAGGTCATATCATAGATTATTATGGCAATTATTTGAACAGTGAAAATAATAATAAAAGAGTCTTTGAACTTTAAAGAATCCCTATGCAGGTCTGGTTATTCCTTCGCTGTTTCTGGGTTTTTGCCTGATTTGGGCTCGCATTTTTCATGACATAGCTCCCCCTGCAGCTTCGGTAGCAAGTGACTGCTACGCTAAAGCCCCACTAGCGAGCTAGCCATCAATAAACCAAGCTAAACACATAGGGCTCACAATAAAAAGGTCGAGCAAACACATTGTTCAAGAGACTATCAAATCACATTCAAGTTCACCCAAGGGTAGGCTACTTACAATTTCAACAGCAAAAAAGCCAAGTCGGAGTCCGTTTTGCAGTCTTCTTAGAAACTACAATCTGACTACATTTTCGAGTATTTCCGCCGAGTTACATCCGGATGTGTTCGGACCGCGACCAGAAAGGTGCATATTCGTTTTTTCCCGCGGAGAAGCACTAGGGGGAGACGAAGCACCCACCAAACGACCCAAAAAGTGTTGTAGAACCGGTGTAGAACGACTCTCAACCTGCATAATTAAGGTCATTTTTGCTAAAATTGTTGCATAGGGTCTCTTTAATGTCACTAATGCTGATTATTCAATGATTCATTTGAATTTAAATATTTAAAATACTTTCACAGCAAAAATTATATATGCGATTAATTTAGATTAATTAATCACAGAGTATGTAATTAATTAGATTAATTTTTTTAATCGATTGACAGCCCTACTGTGAATATATGTGTGTGTGAATATCTGTTTATGCACATATGTGCATATGGAATGGGTTGACATGACTCCTGGAGGCAAACATACGCAAACAATTGGTCATCCTAGGCCCTACGGTTCTGGTTACGGTACGATACTGATAGCAGAACAATATATCATCTTGAATTAAATAAATTGATACAAAACAAAAAATCATCTTACATGTCCAAAGAACTAGACAAAATTGAACGGTCAATTAATCAAAACACTTTCTGGTCAAATTGGAAAAAGCTAACAGGTGCTGGCAAGTCTGAGACTCCAATTAAAAACAACCAGATATGGATGAACCATTTTAAAAATCTTTACCACAACCCAGAAAGCATGGAACTTGAACTAGAACTCACAATAATAAAAAAACAAAAGTGTTTGGAGGAAACCATCATTACCAAAATCCCTTAGACATGCCCATCACAGTATTTGAATTAAAGGAGAATTCCGGTGTGATATTGACCTAAAGTGTGTTGAAACATGATACCGAGTGTGAACGTACAGTATGTCTCATAGCCCATCTCGGCTTGTCCCCTGCACTCCAAAATCTGGTGCTAGTTAGCCGATGCTACAACAGCTTTTTCAATGGTGGTGCTTCGGCATCGGGCTAGCCATGCAAAAAAATCATTGTTTTACACCATTTACGAGGCTCAATGTATCTCCACACTTCATTGGTAGACTTCCGAGGGCCCTGACATTTAAAACGAGACATTGAGAACTTTGAAAAAGCACTGGTAGTTTACTTACAAGACGATTTATACAGATAGTATCTTCATGAAGTTTAGCGTTTGCAGCCATCTTGAATTTAGTCACGATAAGTAGAGCGACGAGTAAGAATGAACAGGTATGATAAGGGATCAGATTCCAAAAATAATTCCGTGGAAATGCATGGATTCCAGTTTCTTCCAGTAGCAGCAACTGGAATACATGTATTTCCACAGAATTATTTTTGGAATCTGATCCTGAAGCCGAGATGGGCTATGAGACATACGTTCACACTTGGTATCACGTTTCAACACACTTTAGGTCAATATCACACCGGAATTCTCCTTTAAAAGACAAACTTAAAAAACTTAAACCTAGAAAAGCTTCTGGTATTGACCGTATCTCCACTGAGATGCTAAAATATAGCAACTCAAAACTCAAAGAAGCCATAACTAAATTGTTTAACCTAGTTCTCAACAGTGGAGTCTTCCCCTCAATTTGGAATTGCCTTATTACCCTTATATTTAAATCTGGTGATAAATTAAATTCAAACAATTACCGAGGCATTTCCATCACAAGTAACTTACAGTAGGAAAGTTATTTTGCCGCATCATTATTAAACGAATTCTAACATTCCTTGACGACCACAAAATTCTGAACAATAGTCAAATTGGTTTTCTACCAAATCATCGAACTTCAAACCACATATACACACTCCAGACACTAATAAATAAACATCATCATAAATCAACAAAGAATAAATTCCTATTCACATTAGGCCCTGATATTTTAGAACACACAACCAACTACACATATTTAGGTTTAGTCATAAATGCATCTGGCAGTTTTATTCCAGGATTACAAGCATTAAAAAAAGCCCGAAGAGCATTCTATTCAGTGTATAAAACAATTAACAAATATCAACCTCCACAATGGGGTCCACCATTACTTCTTTCAAAAACACCATGGGACCAGACTGAAATTGAAAAACTCCACACAGAAATATGTAAATCTATTCTGCATGTCCATGGAAGTACATCAAATAATGCTTGCAGAGCAGAGTTAGGTCGCTTCCCCATGTCCCTGGCCATCACCAAAAGAGTTGAAATATTGGATACACTTAAAAAATGCAAACACTATTAGTTAACATCACAAAACACTACTGACTAACATATCAGACCCACAAAAAGATAAACTTGCACAATTAATCATAAATACTGTAAATATAACATTGCTGATATAAACCTAACCAATCTGAATAAAACCCACAAATTCATGAAGGCAACCTACATTACCCAATGGCAAAATGAAATTCACTCCAACAAAAAACTGGGCAGCTACAATCAATTAAACAGAGAATACAAACTAGCAAATGATCTAGTAACACTGAAACAACCTCAACAAATGTGTCTTACAAAATACAGATTGACCATACTCCAACAGATGGACCAACTCCAAATAGAAATAGGACACCACAAAAAATCATGGCAAGAAAAACATGGCTATGCAAGTACTGTGACACAATGGAGGTTAAAGATGAAATACATTTTCTGCATAGGTGTCCCAATTATCAATTACTGAGAAACGACTTCTATGTAAGATTTAGCAGACACAATAAACAATTTATGTCACTAGATGCTAGTTCCAAAATGAAAATCCTCTTAGGAGAGGACACACAGACAATTGAGCTAGCAGTTTGTGTATATGTGCCACAAATTAAGGTTAGAAAGCACATACGCAAGAACAGATTCTCTCACCTCTCCACCACCTTAAATCCTATTCAATCCCATCTCATCTATCATTTCTAATGTTTTTATTATTATTATTATTATTTTATTTCTTATAATTTATTTAATCAATTTATTTATTTACTTATTTTTATTTTTTATTTATTCTTACTTATTTTCATGCTCTTTGTTTCCTCACTTATTATTTGTATGCTTTGACAACACAAGTGCTCTTGTCATGTCAATAAAGATAAAGAGATTTACAGTGAAGGAAAACGGAAAACTAGAGGGAAACACAAGGAATGTGGGAGTGACAGAGTGAGAGAGAGATAATCAGAGAGAAAGAGAGAGAGCGAGAGAGAGAGAGAGAGAGAGAAGGCAAAGAAAGAGAAACAGGGAGAACAAGAGAAAGATGGACTGAAAGATAAAAGGGGAGCAGCAGAGAAAAAAGAAAGGGAAATAAGGGCAAGAAAAGATGTGAGGGATAGAGTGAATAAGATGGATGGAGGGAAAGAGGAAAAGAGAGAATGGATGGATGGAGAGAGAAAATGAAACTGAAAGGGAGAAGGGTAGCGAGGGAGAGACTGAAAGAGGAGAAGGTGAGATAGAGAGAGAGAGGGAGAGAGAGACAGGGAAGAAAGGAAACGTCTGAAAGATAAAAAAGAGCATAGAAAGAGAGAGAGCAGAAGAAAAAGGGAGAAAGAAAAGGGAAACTGTGTGTGTGTGTGTGAGAGAGAGAGAGAGAGAGAGAGAAAGAGAGAGGGAGTGTGTGCGTGTTTATGATGAATGGCTGTGCCATCTCTCAGCCTCACACACTCCTACTGAGAGGAATGAGGCAGGTACCCCAGCATGACATCATTAGAGTGCTCTTTACATCCGCCTGCACAATGCAGAGGTCACAAGCCTTAACTGCACACACACACATAGTTCGAATTACAGGGGGCAGGCTCGGACTGGTAATCTGTACAACCGGGGGGTGACAGGTCAATCATTTTGGCCTCTTCATGACAGGTTCAGTGTGTGTTACGATCGCGCACCCCTGACCCACCCCTCAAGTGGATTTGTCCAAGCAGCCGCTTGGTTTGTGGGGAAATATTTATTTTACTGTCTATGGTAAATATAGCCTACGAGTCCATGCATGGTGTTCACATCATCGCAGTTTAACCGTAAACAGCAATCAGAGGTGTCTAATTTTATTCCATAAATATATTGTTTTTATAAATGTTAGTTGCACGCGCTATGAAGAGCTTCCATTTACTGCACCATGTAGGCTACTGTAGTGCGGTTTGTCTGTCAACATAAAAAAAACTCCGGGTAGCCTACAATTTTCGCACAACTTGGTGGAAAAGTGTAGTACAGGTTAAAGAAAACCTATTCATGTTTGGACTCAAAAGGAACTTCAAAGTATTTCCCATATAGTAGCCTTTTAGCTCACAACGACAGTGAAAGTGAAACTTGGAAAGTGGAAGTCTCTCCACCGAGTGTTAGATGCAGAGGTACAACCTGGACGATTGAAACGGGGGACGAATGAAACATTCCGGTTTTCTCTGAGTGCAACGATGATAGACAGTCATAATTTAGACAAAACATAGAGCATATTAACCTCCTTTGCTCAGCAAAATGCCTTCCTGTTACGTCCTGGTATCACGGAGTTACAGGCGATAAACGATTTTTGATGGTCACAAATTTACTTAGCGATTAATTTTTTTTGATTATTAAAGAGTGTTTTTCATTTAAAGGTTTGACTTCATGCTTATTCAGTAGAGCATTTAGTACTCTCCCCAATCCCTGGAAGGTTAGTAACGAAGGTAGCCTAATTTTGCAAAATGTGATGACGGCACACAAACTTGGGCAAAAACGTTTAGTAGGCCTATACACTTGTGGTAATAGCATACAGTTAATGTGAATCGCTGACTATAACCAAAGTAAAGGAGAAGATTTGCACCAAATAGGCCTAAAGGCTGTGGTTGTGGTTCTACAACATGTTGGCACAAATCGTAATTTCTGTCAACTATGACGATCTCCATGCATGTTCAGTGGCCTATATTTTTCATTTAGTCAAGCAGTGACATGTGGTTTAATGCATGGGGTAATGACGTGAGGCAGACAGAAGATGAGCCTGTCTTTAGTAGCCTATCCCTGAATCCTGTCCCTCTCAAATCACTTTAAAATAGTGTGATTAGCAACCAGAATTTCGTCGGTCCAGTAGTGGGCCGGTCCAGGAGAAAATTGCCAGGGCCAAATTTTGTTCCCAGTCCGACCCTGACAGAAAGAGACAGAAATATCAGTTTTGGGGGGGTCAGATAATTTTTCTGATATTGTGAAAAAATATCATTACAGTTACAATACAAGTCAACTGCTATTTTCACTGTAGGAACATTTTAATGTAAAGCGATTTCAGAAACCCCTATTGTGGACCGTACCATTTTTAACCACCGGTCACGCTAGAAGCAACTGAGCAAGTGTCAACATTGAATGACAAAATGCTAGGTAAATTCCTCCAGTAGGCAAAATTCGGTTTGCTGCTGACGTGCATGGGTAAATGTAAGTTGCTAACTGACGTCTAGCTTGTTGAAAATGTGTTATTTTACAACCTTCATTTATAAACGTGTTTGTTCTTTCATAGCTCATGTCACCTCTTCATACATTGAATTACTGGCTACTTACCTGCTTACTTACCCACTGAGGCTAGTAAAGTGGACCTTGGTTAGTTACCAAGGTTAGTTAGCAAGGTAATTCTCTATTTAAATAAACCTTTAGCCTACATTGTGGTGAGGTAAAATCGATTGTCATTTCCAAGAAGATGATCTCCATAGCCTAGGTGTCCATTCTCATTATATCTTGAATATATTATTGTGCCCTTTTGAAATTAGTTTGGCACAGATCCTGTGTTTTTATATTACCGGTATGCACAAGAGGGTCTGATGTAGCGAAGCCTACATAATATCAGTGAAACCTGTGGAAACATAAAAAGACCCAAGTAGCCTAAGCTAAATATCTGCTAGTATTTGAATTTGTTTTTAATTGGTTGGTATTGTTTTTACATTCTATTATTTCATATTTTTAGTTTGATAAATGTAGTTTCATCTGAGAGCCCTGATACTATCTTAATGAAACTATTTTATTTTATTCAAAGAGACACTATGAGGAAAAGGAAAGGGCACACAGACATCAGGCACTTTTTTGGTGCTAAAAGAGTAAGCAGGAAATATTAACACTAAGATCTACAAACAATTACATTAAAAGTGTAGGTGCAGTTAGGTTTTATACACTGTTCATGTGTTAGGGAAAGGGGTACCCAACAGACAGGAGAGGCACAGGATAAAAGCCGTGAGCAGGCCGCAGGGAGACGACACGATGAGGGCAGAGGGCAGAGTTGATCAAAACAGTTCTCTTTGGATATACAGTATAAGAACGATGAGATATTCTGTAGCCTACTGATTATCAGTTTGTCGCATGTTTAGACCGTGTGTTGCACAACACATGTTGCACTTGGCGATCACGGTGGGGATTGATATGGTAATGGACCATGATGGTCAGAAGAAGTGAAGGAGCAGTACCCCCCAATTATGGTGGGGTAATTCGCACTCTGCACACACACACACACACACACACACACACACTCCCTCCCTCTCTCTCTCACACACACTCTCTCTCTCTCACACACACACACACACACACACACACACACACATGTACGCACCCACGCATGCACGCACGCACACACTCACACACATGTGTTCTTTATTTGAACCCACCTATTATATTTCTCACAGAAAGGATATAAAAAATCCCAGAGGTGAAAAGCATCTCTGACACTCATGGGTACAGAAAACATTTTCTATCTACGCCACACAGCCAGGCTGCCTATAACAGCAGATATAAAGAAGGCTTTTCCAGATTCTTGGATTTTCTCTTAGATAGGCCTGCTAGTTGTAACCGACTAATAGTTTGTAAAATTGCCCCAGACAGCCAAATACCTATGTTAGCAACATACATCCATTGCCTAGATCACTGATCAATGTCCTAGGCTGTTTCATAACACAGAGATTCTATAGTCAGTGATGATCATGGTAGTCAGATATCTTTGCTGCATTTGTGAAGTCAAGTCAAGTGACTTTATTTATATTACACATTTAAAACAACAGGAGGTGACTCAAAGTGCTGTTCAGTCAAAGCAAAGGAGATTGATGATACAAGGACACAGAAATGAAATAAATTAATATTCATTTGTGAATTTGTTATTTATTTAGAATAGAAAACATGCAACACAAAAAAAACCCAATTTTTAAAACGGATACTTCTGGTCCTTGATTATGATTGGCTGAATCACGTTCTATGCTGTTAAAACATACACCTTGACCGTATTTCGTTCTATAGTACTGCGCTACCACAACTTCATACAAAAGTTAGGGTTGACGTTGCTTGGCAACCGTTCAGATAGAGGAAATATATTTCTTGGCGGAAGAATGACTATCTATGAATAAATTGTTACATTTCTTATTGCTGTGCCTTTATTTTACGAAATCTTGCCAGATAGGTGTAGTAACCGTTTTAGAAAAGCAATAAGCCACTCGAGTCTGTAGGTTCCACCGATTTTAGAACAGCTAAACTCCGCTGCACGTTGCGGCTAACAGCGCCCCTTCCAAAATCAGTGGAACCTAAATCTCTCTGGGCTTATCGCTTAAACAAGCTATGTAAACAGCAAAAGAAAAAATGGATATCTAGAAAAGACAATCTAAAAGCATTTGCACATAGAATGAGTTCAGGTGAGCCAGATCAGGAATAGCTAGGAAGGTGCTGTTAGCTCCATATCTCTGATAAGCTGTTGCTGTTTGATACACAGAGAGAGAGAGAGAGAGAGAGAGAGATACAGAGAGAGAGAGAGAGAGAGAGAGAGACTTCATCCTCTAGATATGCTTGTGATGGAGCATTGGGCAGTAGAACAGGAGAAAGGGGGAAGACAGCAAGTTACTGGCTTCTGTTTGGAGCTCATTACAGACATGCAAACTTACATTGATATGGCTTACTTACACATACACACACACACACTCACACGCACATGCACACACACAGACACAACTCCATAATACAAGTCAGGGTAAAGCATTAAGAATCACTGATCTGACTTATGGGCTTTAAACACAAGGATTAAACATGCAACATCGCACAAACATCAGACAACCTCCCCCCCCCCCCACACACACACACACATGCCACAGCAATTTCTATTAGTAGCTCAATAGCAAACTAAAGACAGAACCAGCCATGGGCCATTGAAGAGAGTAGCATTGATCATATGTTTTAGCAGAAGAGAATATTATTGATCATATGTATTAGCAGAGAGGTGGGTTTAAGTAATGATTTTGTTTCAGGTGCTATGCCATGCATGACAATTCACACAAATGCATTGATCTTGTACTTTGCAAGAGGGTCTCCAACACACACACACACACACACACACACACACACAATTCAACCATCAAACAATCCAATTATATTTAAAAATGGAAAACAAGTGATTGTTTATGGGTTAGTTTATCATCAGTGGGAGAGAAATCAACAGGAGGGGCCATTAGAATGAACTCCAACCGTTCTCTAATAGGAGAATATAGTTTTTTTTATAGCCAGTGAAATGCTTCCACCTAGTGGCCATTGTTCAATATAGCAGTGCAGTGTAGGATCAGTCAAGGAAATACCAAATGGTATGTCCACTGCAAGGAGTGAAGGAGGAAGGTGCAAATGGATAACATGACATTGCAGTGGAGTGGGTCAACTGTTCCAGAAAACCACAAAAGGTTTCCAAAAAATGAAAGACTTTGGACTCAAACAAAAGCCACAATGGATACAATATGAAGTGAGATAGAGACAGAGACAAAAATGGGAGCGCAACAAAGAAACAGAAACCAAAGAGCAGAGAGTTTTTTCCATACAATTGAAACAGGAAACTAAGAAAGAGTCCCGCACACCGACCATTACGCAAGCAATTTTTTTTTTATTTCAAATTACACAATGTTTAACAAAATTTACCTGATGGAGGTCTAAGACTAGCCTGGGTTTTCCCATGCTGCCTTACGCGCACGATTTTATTCACGCTGCTAGGTAGCCTGGATTCCATAGAGCAAATTTTCGCCTCAGTTAGGGGACCAATCACAGAACGGAGGGAGGGCAGCAAGACGATGACGACACACCGAAGCCGTTATGAGCTACGTACAGACGCATTTAATAGACATTCGTAGCGCCCAATAAACGGCTCTGGGCATTCGTAAACCACATTTCAAATACGAGAAAATGAATGTCTAGTTCCCAGACCCCATCTCAATGAGATGAGGTCTGACATTAGCCAGGCTAGTCTAAGACTGAAACGTTGTGTAATTCCAAATAAAAATAATTGCTTGCGGAATGGTCAGTGTTTCCTGATCTGCAACCTTTTGGTCATATCCTACGCACCTGCCCGACAAAAGAGGTGTGCAAAAAGCCTTCCTACAATTGAAACAAAAGAAGTTCCAGCACCAAGAGCATGTGTCCTCATGTGGGGCTACTATGTGCCTTAGGCCTGTTATGCAGTATTTTCTAATGATGTATACACATGTATACAGTTCTGCTTCTTGGATGCACACTGTCATACACACACACACACACTCACACACAGCACACACACACACACATGAGCAGACACACACAGACAGACACACATACACACACATTTGAATTCTTTATTTGAATCCACCAATCAAATTTCTTACAGAAATGATTCAAATATTCTCAGAGGTGATACAGCTTTGACATTCAAGGGTACATAAAGCATCGTCTACAACTCTACGCCATTCAGCATGACTGCCTATCACAGCTGATATGGAGCAGAATTTTGCCAGTTGTTTAGACAATGCCACAACCCTACAGTACATGCATAGACTAATAGGTCACTGATCTTTGCAAGGAGGGGTTGGTATTCAGTAATTTTTTCACATAATGCTACAGTATGTCCAGGTACAGATCATAAACAACCAGATCATAAACAGTATTTCCAGGACTAGCACCTCCTTTCTGTCTCTATCCAAGAACACAGCATCAGGGGTGTAAGGGATATTACAAAACACATCATCAGAGCTGTTGAACCAGTGACACGCACACGCACACACCTACACACACACACGCATGCATGAACACAAACACACACACGCATGCATGAACACACACACACACACGCATGCATGAACACGCACACACACACACACACACATGCAAGGCAGGTGCAGATGGAATATTTGCAATGTGATGGAGTTCTTGGGAGCTGGATCAAGGCAACAAATTGTTTCTGCAATGTCGTGACATGGCAGGGAGTAGGATAGGGCAGTCTTAGCTAGTTTGTGAATACTTTCAGTCATGGGATACCTGAAAAGAAAACATAAAGAACACACACACACACATTTCTACGTGACCTGGGAAGGTGTGCAGTTTATGAACATGACATTGTCACAATGATAACAGAGACAGAGTGACCGCGAGCCGGTCACGGAGGTCGCTGGCCAACGATTGACCCTTGCTGTTGAGGAACAGCCGCGAGGCTGCCGTGGCATTTAACGCTTCTCCACTGCCTCTCAAACCTGTGACCCGCTCTGAGGTCTACTGAGGCTCCTCAGACTCCAGCCAAAGGTTTGTGTTTGTGACGTCATCAGGCGCACATCACATGGGACTGCATGCACCTTTGCACGTCATGTCAACTGTGAGTGTGTGTGTGACACAAGTGTGTCTGTGCAAGTCCTGTGTGTGTGTGTGTGTGTGTGTGTGCTTCTGTACATGCATGTGTGTGTCATAACTCAGCTGAACTGTAACATTAGTTAACACAACTTCAATACATGTGTTGTGTTTAATAAACACACAGTATACTTTACTTGTAATGACCTAGTTAGGTGAAATGGGAATTCTAGTGTAAGTGCACCACATTAAGTTTAATACCTTATTCTGCAAGATCTTATTCTACCCTTACTAGACCCTTAAGAATTTCCCCTAAGCTCCTAATTACCCCTAATAGGCATAAGTACGGTAAGTAAGTAAGTAAGTAAGTTTCCTGCCATAACTCTCTCTCTTTCCTGCCATAACTCTCTCTCTATTTTTTCTCCATCTGATGCCATCTAAACATAGTCTCTCTATCTCTCTTACTCTCACACACACACACACACCATCTTTGCCTTCAGCAAAGTGTGATTCAAGAAGGACAGTGAGAAAAGAGGAAGGAAAACAGATAGACAGACCTTTTAATGAAGTGGAAACATGCCTCCGTCCACACACACACTCCCAGGCCTTTTGCAGTCATGCCAGCTGTTGTTGCATGCCAGCAGCCCTCTGGCAGATGCTTGTAATGTGTGTGTGTGTATGTGTATCTATGTGTGTGTGTGTGTGTTTGTACTCATCAAACTGTATGCAGAAAAGCATATGTGAGTTTGTGACCGTATGACTAAAATGACCTTATGTTTGTGAGTTGAATAGCTTAAGCGAGACTGGCAAATAAGCTAAAATGCCAGCTAAAAAAAAGTCAGCTAAAATGCTAATCATCTGTAAATTTCAAGGAATGTTACACTCTAAAGATGGTGATGCATAAATAAATATAAAATACACAAACCAACAGACGTCATACATTTAATTTGCACGGATGACGCCTGACATATTTATAGGCCACCCAGTCATCAGAAAGATTAACATCCAAACAGCCTTCTAGCATGCAACATTTCTAACTAAAGAAACTTTTTTTTCCACACTTATTACTGTTGTGTATTTACTAAGTGAGAGTCACATTGTTTAAAACTTTCTTTCACTTTAGAATTTATTTTATTATCATTACACTCGTGTGTACAATGAAATCCAGGTGGAGTTCCCATGGAGTTCATTCACATACCCACTATATAGACACACACACATACACACAGCCTTTGGTGATACAGGTGCAGGTGAGGCAGGTAAGTATAATCCAAAAGTTAAAGATCAAAATCTGCAGAGCAAACCTCATGCGCGTTGTTCGCTCCAAAGAAAAAAACAATGTTAATAGTGATCAGTGTGCGGTGATTTTTTTTTTTATCTTTCACTTTTGGAATATATATATATATATATACTGTATATAGATAGATAGATAGATAGATAGATAGATAGATAAATAGATAAAAGTATTTGGGACATCTGCCATTACACCCACAGGGACTTCAATGACATCCCATTGTATATTTATAGGTATTAATATGGAGCCCCCCCCCTCAAAAAAAAAACTCTTCCACACCAAACTTACCCAATAATGTCTTTGTGGACCGCAGTATAGCTAAGAACCAGATACTGTATACACCAGTTCTGCGTGGAAATATGTGTATTAATGTATTTTGCCAATTATGTATTTGAGTCAATTTTAAACCGCTGCAACAAAATTCTCTGATATTCCATGGCTTTGCCCCAAATATGATCAAATTCTCTGACAAACAGACATGCATGAACAATTAGAAACATGAAAATCTGCAACACACATATGTGATGTGATGTAAATATTTCTGTGTACAAACACAATCTCTCTGTCTGTGTGTGTGTGTGTGTGTGTGTGTGTGTGTCACACAGGCAGCCAGTTAAACTAACAGCCAGGAAATAATTGTGCTCTGTGGTGTGTGTGCGTGTGTGTGTGATGTGTCCATGCCCGTGTGTTTGTGTATGTGTGTGTCTGTGTGTGTGTGTGTGTGTAGACTTTCTGAGCTGATTCAGCTCACATGTTGCGGGCAGAGTTACACATAGGGCTTCACCTCTGGCTATGCGTCTTAAAGTGGAAAGGGGGCAGTCGCCATGTGTCCGGCCATTACTTTCTCCAACTCTCGTGCCATGACTTCTGAATTCACGTGGGGCAAACTGGGCTCAGATACATGGCTAGTATGTAGCGTTAGCCTTACAGCTTGCATTTCAGCACTTTTCAAATTGAAGATTAAAGTCACCCCCCCCCCCCCCCCCCCCCCCAGGACAGGACTCAGCACCATGGGGGATCGGCCTTCTGCTCTGCCTTCCCTCTTCTGTGGAATGCCCTGACACTCTGGGGTCACCACAATCTACGGACAACTGTAAACGAGAACTTAAAACATTTCATTTTACCATAATAAATGATTTTCAATTAACCTGGCCAGCAGCTGCTTTTTGGTAATTTCCCGATCCCTCCCCATCTCTCTCTCTCTCTCTCCCACTCACTTCCTGTCAGTTTCTTCACTATCCAAATAAAGGCAAAAGCCTAAAACACATACAAAACGAATGTGCATTATTATCATTATTAAGATGGACTGCAAGCATACAGGATCAGTATACGTGAGCTTCCTTGTTTGGGATGAGCGTGACATAGTCAGCTTTCTTGTTAAGCAACCAATAAAACAAGCTCTGGACAGCACTGTGGATACCAAATTGACAGATGCAGATACAATTCAGTCACCAAACACACACGTGCACACACACATACATGCACACACACACACATTGGCCGATACAGACATCACACACATAGTATATACTGCATACCATACTATTGTATTGCTCATGCATGCACACATACAAGCAAGCACATGCACATACATACGCACCAAACACACATTGCGCACGGGCAAACACACGCACGCATAGACGCACTGAAGTTTTTAGTGACATAGTGTTGTCGTCATGAGCTGTCATTGCAGTTTAAGTCAGTGCGCCCCGGAGCAGGGGGGCCAAATGCCCCCACCTCATCTCACTGAGCCATCATCGTCCTCTAAAGGCAGCACAAGTCAAGTCAAGTTTATTTATATAGCGCATTTCATACACAGAGGTCATTCAATGTGCTTTACATAAACAAAACCAAACAATAACAAATAAAAGCATAGAAGAAAAGCACATCAAAGAATAGTTAAAAGGTAAAGATCATGATAAAAAGAAAACAGAAAACACAAGGTAAAATCATTTAAACATAAAGAATAATTAATAAGCAAAAACAAAGGCAAAAGTAGTAAAAAAGTAATAAAAGACAAGGTAGAATAATTATCCAGGCAGATTCAGAATTTGTAACTCGGCGCAGTTAGCAGAAAGCATCTGAGAACAGTTTGGTCTTAAGTCTAGATTTAAAACTGGCTACAGTTGGGGCCTTTTTGATGTCATCCGAAAGTTGGTTCCAGAGCTGGGCCCAGTTTCCCGATAACGACGGAGACACGCTCTTAGGAGGGTTTTCTACGATTCATCTTACGATCGTTTGTTTGGTTTTTCCGACTGTTTCCCGAACATGCTTGTAGTGTGAACGCGCGTGCACTGCTCTTAAGACGCTCTTAAGGGGAGCTGTCCACGTTAATAGTTCTAAAATATCCTCTGATTTGATGGTGATGTCAGGTGACTGCACGTCACAGCTATAGGCCTACCGTTTAAGCTTCGGATCTACACATTAATTCAAATCAATACGAAAATAGAAACACTTTGACATCTGCATGTAAGCATCCCACGTAGATTATATACCACACACAGACATAAATAATTGTAATTATTTATGATTAGATTGTTGCACCATGCAATAGGCTACTTTTTCGCTGTGTCACTTAAGAACACGTTTGAAGATAAGAAAGAAGTCGAGTAAAGTGAGGAAATGTGTAGGCTTAGATTTTGATGCAGTAGGCCTACAGACTAAACCACATGTTCCTTTCTCTGCTTGTACCCTTATAGGCCTAATATGGGTACGTTGCCCACTGGTTAGCACTCTGGACTTGTAACCGGAGGGTTGCCGGTTCGAGCCCCGACCAGTGGGCCGCGGCTGAAGTGCCCTTGAGCAAGGCACCTAACCCATCACTGCTCCCCGAGTGCCGCCGTTAACAGCAGGCAGCTCACTGCGTCGGGATTAGTGTGTGCTTCACCTCACTGTGTGTTCACTGTGTGCAGTGTGTTTCACTAATTCACCGATTGGGTTAAATGCAGAGACCAAATTTCCCTCACGGGATCAAAAAAGTATATATACATATACTATACTATATACTTAAAATATAGCCCTCACTTAGCAAAGATAATGGCAAACTATTCTGGCAACGTCTTGTTTAATAACTTGATAGCATTTTTGTCCGCTTTTCATCACATTATTATGACCATTAAATGTAGGCTATGCTGTTTTGCACGCTAAAATCTAATTCATCACAGGTAAACACAATAAAGAATGGGAACGTAAATTGGATTATGTATTCTAAATTGTAATTCCTCTGTATGTCCTGTTGGTGACCTCAGTGAGAAGTACTGTTAAGACGCTCTTAGTCGGTAACGACAACTCTGGAGCACTCGTAGATCTACGAGTGTTTTTACGACGCTCTTAAGCTACGATGGTTTCGGGAAACAGTCGGCAAATCTTAAGACGTTCGTAAGAGGGACTTTACGACGCTCTTAGGCTTAAGATGCTTTCGGGGAACTGGGCCCAGAGCCGCATAGCAGCTAAAAGCTGCTTCACCATGTTTAGTTCTAACTGTAGGTTTTACTAACAGGTTTTTCACCTGGGACCTGAGAGGACGAAAAGGTGTGTGCTGCTGAAGCATGTCTGACAGGTATTTAGGTCCTGCTCCATTTACTGATTTATAAACAAACAATAGTGCTTTAAAGTCGATTCTGTGACTTACTGGAAGCCAGTGCAAGGACTTAAGAATTGGAGTAATGTGGTCAGTTCTTTTAGTTTTTGTTAGAATCCTAGCTGCTGCATTTTGTATCACCTGAAGCTGTTTAATAGTCTTTTTTTGGAAGGCCTGTGAACAGTCCATTGCAGTAATCAACCCTGCTGGAGATAAATGCATGACTGAGTTTTTCTAAGTCATGTTTTGACATCAGCCCTCTGAGTTTGGCAATATTTTGAGGTGGTAAAAAGCTGATTTAGTTATTGCTTTCATGCATGGCACTGAGTTTTGGCTGCCATTCAGGAAAAATGGTAAGAAAAGTGTGTGTGTGTGTGCGCGCTTGTGTGTGCATAGGACTGTGTAAATATGTGTATCGGTGTGTGTGTGTGTGTGTGTGTGTGTGTGTGATTGGGTGCAAAGTAAATTAAATCGAAGACTAACTACGACAACCATAGGAAACAACAGTTATTGGTGTCAGCTGCTACAAGACCACTAGGTCTTACAGTGTCTATGCTGCTTTATGCATGCCCTTGATATTTTGGTAACACTTTCTATGAACCCATAAAGCATTATAGATACATTCATTAAGAGTTATAAACCAAAAGCCTCATACATATTGCCATTAGTATATATTACTATTTACACATACTCATGACTGTGTTCATAAAGCATTATGATGTTACTGTATAATCTTTTACAGCTTAACATGACACAAAGCATTATAAAGCTTATTTGACCTCTTCATAATGGCAATGACATGTTTGTTATAAAGCTTTATAAAATATTCTGTGAACAACAATTCAATTCTATTCAAACAAGCTGTGATTTCATCACAACTACTGTAGTATAACTAGCTTCCTCAAGATTCCACCTGAAACAGTGTTATCAATCAATGCAACACAGTCATTGTACACAGTACAGTATATAACACAGCTCCCTCCTGTATGGACAAATTTACCTCTTCTGCTTTTACACTTTCGCAAACAATTTACTGACTGACCACCATCGTCATTCCACCATGAATCAGAATGAACACAAGTATGACCACGCATACGCACATGCTCATTCACAACCCCACACCACCCCCACACAGACTCACCCCACACATGGACACGCACGCTATTCCGGCAGCATTCCACCTGATCAGTTTCTTTCTGCTCAGAGGAGGGAAGCAGGGGTGTGAATCATGACTGCAGTCCGATAGGAAGAGCCCGTGACGAATACAGTCTGTCACATACACACACACACGCACGCACACACTCATGGACACTTACTGTATCTACCCTTGAGCCCACCCCAAGTCACTTAGCGTGAGCCTTTTTAATGAGCGGAGTCAGTGCAGGGGTCTTGCTGTCTACTCTCCTCTCGCCGTACACTTTAAATAGCCAGCTGTCCGCTGGCACTGCCCAGCACTGACCCACGCAGACCACCGCTCAGAATGTCCTGCAACAGGAAACAAGGTAGCCCCCTCTACTCTACTTATCTAACTTGGAGGAGCCGTCGGAGGGAACCATGGCATCTTTAACAATAATGTTGTGGGAACTTTTACTCGTGGTGGATTGTAGAGGAAAGCTTGAAAATACACCTTCCGTGTCTTCTGATTCTTTTCTTACAATCACTTTCCTCTGCTCTGTTTCTCTATGCCTTCTTTCCTCTACCTATTACAATTTCTTTCTTTATTCTTTCTTTCTTCATACCTCCTTTTCTCTCCCTCTCTCTCTCCTTCTCTTTCTCTCTCTCTCAGTGCTCTTCCTGCTCGCCGCACTGGTGTGTCTGGACCTCCATGCCCCCGTCTCCTCGGTGCCCCTCTGTGCCAACGGCCGCGTCGGCTGCCACATCCTCTCTCTGTCCGATCTCTTCGACCGGGTCATCCAGCACTCGGCGAGGGTTCATGACCTCTCCAGTGACCTGCACTCCGACTTCGTAAGTCGCTTGTTTTTACCCGTCATCAAAAACATCAGAAACGTGTGAGTTGATGTGGGCTATATGAATGAGACATGGGGAGCTGATGTTCTATGTGTTTAATCTTAACATAGTATACTGGAATGCTGTTCTTTATTGTTAGCATATTGAGAACATGATTAAAATAAGCAGACTAAGTCATCAGAATTCGTTTGTCTGCTGATTGTCAAAGTGTTGATCCTACAATAAAATTAAATAGTAAAATTAATCCTAATCCTAATGTACAGCATATCGTATTAGAATGAAATATATTACTCTGTATGTTCATTTCTAAGTTACAGTTACTTTTGTAATAAATGCATAGATTGCCTGTAACAGATATCTATAGATGATAATTTTCACATGTTCATTTTGACTGCTTCTTCCTACAACCACTCTTTGCTAAAGTCATTCTCCACTCTCTCTCCTCCTCCCTCTTTGAAGGAGCAGCATTTTCTACCCAGCAAAAACCACATAGGCAAGGCTTTTCCTAGATGCCACACGTCTAGCATACTAACACCAAATGGAAAAGAGAATGCACAGAAACTGGCTGTAAGCACCTCTTTTAAATTCAAATGCATGTGTGTCTTTGTAATAGTGTGTGTGTATGTGCGTGCTCATGCGGCGCCTTTATTCGCTCCATGCTTCATTCAGCTTCTGCGCTTCTTTTACTCTACTCACTAAAACACACACACACACTCACACATATTTGAATACCTAATGGCAAAGAGAATGCACCACAACTATAAGTTCCTCTTTCAATTTTACCTGCATGTGTCTTTGTAATAATACTCATATGCATGCACACACACAAACACTATATAAGATAATATACGGTATTTCATTATAAGTTTATTTGTATGTTTGTATGTTCATGTATCAGTTATCTTTCACGCTTCCTATTGGATATAAATTGACGTTGTAGCCTTTTCACGGTTTCCATGTGTCCCTGGCCCGGGCAGCGTGAGGAGTTGACGGAGATCATCTTGAAGCTGCTGGTAGCCTGGAGGGATCCCCTGTGGAAGCTGCACCACAGCATGGCTCATGAGCCTGACCACTTCAGCAGCCTCAACAGCAACAAGGCGCTGGACATGAGCGACATGGTGCACGACCTCCGCAAGGGCGTCGAGAAAGTCGCCGAGAAGGTGTGTGTTTTTTTTTTTTTTTTGTCTTTTAGGTGAAGTGTGCTAGTTTAGCACTAGTGTAGTGCCTGTCAGGATGCTTGATTTGAAATGTGAGAGGAAAGCATGTTTTTTGGGAGCTGACCTTGGTCCTGAAATGTGTAGAGTGGTACATGGGCATTGAGAAGGACGTTGAGAGGGTGCTTAGTTTTTTTGCCAACTCTTTACTTTTCATTTCATTAGTTTTGTGCCTGTCAGTATGCTTGAGAGAGAAAGAGAGAGGAAACCATGTTTGTTGTGGGAGCTGACCTTGGTCCTGAAGTGTTACGTTCTGTAGAGTGGAGATTGTGTGCTTTTGTCATGTCTGATTCTTAAATGATTAATGTTTATAGTTTAGTGGATATACATAGTTATATATGTAATATAGTTCTATTTATTAGACTATATTTTTGATTATCATTCATGTTATTATTAGTCATTTTGGTGGTTATTTGGGGATCTGTATGAATTGCTTGTTAGGACAGCCAAACTTATTTCACCTTATGACATAAATGTGTACTTTGTGTTACATTTGTGTGATGCATTTGCTTTGCATTCGAAAGTAGTTTTGGAAACTATGTGACACCTTAGTGGCAAAGCCTAAAGAGATGGTTGACAGGATGTTTTTTTGCAGAATTTGGGGATGTTTAGTAACTCTCACATTTAACAAACGTTCAACAAACATCACCAATGGTAGGCTTTTCCTTGTCTTCAGATGCAACGTGAAACTCTGTGAAAATAGCAGACATTCAACAACATGCCAGTGTTTGTTTGTTTTCTTGTTTAGATGCAGCACTTGGGGATAATCAGTAACTCTGTGAGTGGCGTCTCGTCCCGGGAGGCCTTCCTGCCCACTGTGGACCACAGCGAGTCCCAGGGTCTGGCCAACTATGACCTGCTCCACTGCTTCCGCAGGGACTCCAACAAGGTACAGAACTACCTGCAGATCCTCAAGTGCAGGATCGTACCCGAGCACGGCTGCTGAAGAGAAACACACTTTATAGACTCTTCAAAAAACTTTTCCAATTTCACATTTTCCAACTGACAACAATATGTATTAATTATTCTAAGCAGATACATCATAAAATATTAGTGTTTATTTTTTTCATGACATTGAAAGAAAAAAAGTATATTATATTATATTATATGACACACTGGGTACTGATTTGCCATGTAAAGGGCTTTATGAAATGTACCTAGCAAAGGGAACTTCAATATAATGTTGAATAAATACTTGATTACTTCAGCAGACTCAAGTGATTCATTGCTAGGGCATTGATTCATTGCTATTAAGTTTTGTTCAAGTTTTGCTATTACGTTCAGTGATTCATTGCTATTAAGTTTTTCTTTGTTACTCATTGCATTACAGATATGTTTGCATATGTTTATTTATAAGGCAGATTATTTTATCTATAATAGCATATTATGTAAATGAGAACCTACTATGACTCATGCCCAAACTTGACTTTTCTTCCTCTTCCACCTCCTAATACAACTATCAATAATAATAATGACCTTTTTTTAATGACCTTTAGCGTGCGGTTCAGTTGTTTCAAGAGTTGAAACTCAGTTCACTGCTGGCCTCGGGTGATACTACATACTACTGCATGACCCACCTCTTAAGCATTCAAACTTCTACTGCCTCATCAGCATCTTCAAATAAATGATCAAATCAAATTACAGCTCACGTGTTCACCCTCAGACTATTTGCAATCATTTTTTTGCATAACACATTAGTCAGCCATAATCTACACAGCAATATGCATGTTATACTTACGAATCAGAGGTGATGCTCTAATTTTATCCACTGGCATACATTTCCCAGAGTGCATTGTCTGTGTTTTAGTTACCTCACTGCTCACATTTAGGGAGTGGGAACAGATTGCTGGGAAATGTGGTCTCAATTGGATGAGCCTGAGCCTTCAAGGACACACACACACATGCACACGCACGCACGCACACACACGTCTATTAGATAATTAGATGTCTAATTATATTAGACAGCAACAGAGCAATAAAAAAGGAAATATTTAATCTCAGCCAGAGACATGCACACACACACACAAACACTAGCACTGAAAAACGTTAAGAAATCAACCAACACACACAGAAATGCACAGCCATCACTAAAAAGAAGACAGAGTGAGACACTGCTCTTTCGAGTGTGAAATGTGAAATGCAGTGTGGACGTCTCAGGGCCAGTCACGCACCCCGGGCCTGTCGGAGTCGGTCAGACAGAGGCCATCCTTCCCCAACGTCTAGCTTACATCCTGGGCTCCAGGGTCCTGCGACTGTGTGTGTGAGTGTGGGTGTGTGTGACTGTGTGTGTCATAGCTGTCAACATTGAGCTTTGAAAATAAAGGACATTTCCTGGGTTTCTCAATCCAAAATACGGGACAATTTCCACATTGGGCTAATCTTTCTGTTGCTATCCCGCTGCTGACAGAACTCAAGAGCACAAAACTGCTGCACTAACGTGGTGTGAAGCTAGGTGTAACATGACTTTGCTTACAGATTATCATCAAAAAGTGCTCTCACAACAGCAACGCTGTTATCTTAAATAGGCTAATATCACTCTATGGTCGCCTTCAAGCAAGAAAAAGGATGCTTTGAAAACATCTGTTTCGCTAGAGGGGCAAGGGGATAGCAAAATGACAACAGCATACAGACCGACAGGTCTGGTGGCAGAGCTAATGTTATGAGCATATTCAAATACGGGATATTGTATGGGAAAATCTTAAAAGCGGGGGAAAAGTTAAAATATGTGAGAAACCCCGAAAAAAAAAAAAACAGAAGGGTTGACAGCAGTGTGTGTGTGTGTGTGTGTGAATGTGCTTGTCCACCTACTCAGGGACGACAGGTCTGGTGGCAGAGCTAATGTTATGAGCGTATTCAAATACGGGATATTGTATGGGAAAATCTTAAAAGCGGGGGAAAAGTTAAAATATGTGAGAAACCCCGAAAAAAAAAAAAAACAGAAGGGTTGACAGCAGTGTGTGTGTGTGTGTGTGTGAATGTGCTTGTCCACCTACTCAGGGACGACAGGTCTGGTGGCAGAGCTAATGTTATGAGCGTATTCAAATACAGGATAATGTACGGAAATATTAAAAGCGGGGGAAAAGTTAACATGTGAGAAACCCCGAAAAAAAAAAAAAAAACAGATGGGTTGACAGCAGTGTGTGTGTGTGTGAATGTGCTTGTCCACCTACTCAGGGCTCTGTGTGCGTCTGTGGCCTAAGAGGGAAGAACCTTTGCAAAGCACTACAGACACTTGCAACTTCACTACTGATCACTGATAGTTCATCACTGTTATTCATACGAGTACACAGAGTGTGAACTTCTCACAGCTTGTCACATACGCTAAGTTGGTCGGAGGTGGTCAGACAGAGGCCATCCTCCCCCAATGTCTAGCTTACATCCTGGGCTCCAAGGCGTGTGTGTGTGTCTCTGTGAGTGAGTTGTGTCTCTCTCTGTGTGTGTGTCTTTCTCTCTCTCTGTGTGAGTTGTGTCTCTCTGTGTGTGTATCTCCCTCTCTCTCTCTGTGAGTGTGTCTCTGTGTGTGAGTGTCTCTCTCTCTCTCTCTGTGTAAGTGTGCTTGTCTACCTCCAAAGAGCTCTGTATGCCACTGTGGCCCAAGCGGAAAAACATCAGCAATGCACTACAGACACATCATCTCCTAGCACATTAATATGCAACTTCTGATCAACTTCACCACTGATCAACTTAACTACTGATCAACTTCACTACTGATTACTGATCAACTTTACCACTACCAGTATGGTTCTAACTGTTAGTATGGTTCTAACTGTTAGTTCATACACAGTTAGAGTCATACACAATGAGTACACAGTCCTATCTAGTAAATGGAAAAATCCCAACCAGATTCAGCCTACAGTAAGTGTGACAAAATAAACCTTACACTGCAAAAAATTAAATCTAACCAAGTGTTAATCTTATATTAAGATCCAAAAATCTATTTGGTATTGTTTTTAGTATGAAAACACTTACCTAGTGCTCTCTCGAAAGATCATTTTGACTTAATTTAAGAAGACTTTGACTTATTATGACCACCGCGCAGCGAAGCGGCGGTCATATAGGTTTAGTCAGATTTTTTTTTTCTTTTTTTCGCATGCCCAAATTTCCGTCAATGATTCCCGGGACACTGAAAGACCGGGGTACACGAAACTTGGTGGGCATGTAACCCCACATGGATAGCATGGAACCATCGTTTTTCGTTTTGATCTGTAGCCCCCCCGCTGGACTGGACCCCCCGAAAGGAGGGTAGGGCAGACACAGTTTTCTGTGAATATCTCAAAAACCGTAGGGTTTAGGAGGACCATTTTTTTTTTGTATGTTGATCTCAAGGGGCCATGTCAACCCATTCCATAACCACTCATTTCATGTATAGCGCCACCTAGTTAAACACAAAAAAGTAAAAAATGAGGTGTTGTAATTGAAGGTATCTGTGACCTAACATAGTCAAAACTGCACGAAATTGGAAGTGTAGGATCATTATGACACCCTCTGTATGCACGCCAAGTTTTGTGGAATTCCGTTCATGGGGGGCCACACAATAAATTAATTTATGTTACTATACACCAACTGGCCTGTAGGTGGCCGGAGACAGTTTTCTGTGAATATCTCGAGAACCGTAGGGCCTAGGAGGTCCACCTTTTTTATGTATGTTGGTCTTAAGGGGGCATGTCAACCCATCCCATTACCACTTATTTCATGTATAGCGCCACCTAGTTAAAAATTAAAAAGCAAAAAATTAGGTGTTTTCATCACAATATCTCTGGCTGACAAGGTCAAAACTGCACAAAATTAAAAGTGTAGGATCATTATGACACCCTCCGAATGCATGCCAAGTTTTGTGTACTTTCGTTCATGGGGGGCCTTACAATAAAATAATTTATGTGTACATTTAGTGACGTACACCAACAAGGATTCCCGGGACACTGAAAGACCGGGGTACACAAAACTTGGTCGGCATGTACCCCCACATGGATAGCATGGAACCGTCATTCTTCGTTTTGATCTGTAGCCCCCCCCGCTGGACTGGACCCCCCGAAAGGAGGGTAGGGCAGACACAGTTCTCTGTGAATATCTTGAGAACTGTAGGGCCTATGATGACCAATTTTTTCCGTATGTTTGCCTCCAGGGGTCATGTTAACCCATTCCATGTGCACACATGTGCATAAACAGATACACACGCACACACATACATTTACAGTAATCATACGTATGACACATACTCACACGTAGACATATGTACGCATGCATGCACATGCACAAACACACATACGCAGGCAAACACACAAGCACGCACATACACACACACACACACACCCACACACATAAACATAAATTTGTACACGCACACATGCACACAATTCAAGAATTTTTCCCGTCATCTACTCCCTGAATGTTTGGTCATTGATACCCGGGACACCGAACCACCGGGGTACATGAAATATGGTGGGTATGTAGCCCCACTAGACTTTTACGGAAAAATTTAATTTCGTCCCCGGGGATTTTCTGGGGGTATGCCAAGTTTCGTAGAATTTCATCCATGGGGGGGTCTAAAAAAATTAGGTTATGTGTACATTTAGTGACTGTACACTCATTGGCCTGTAAATGGCGGTGCACACATATACACATGCACACACACAGGCACCCACATACTATTGGTATTAGAACGGCCGATACATAATTACAAATTCAGTAGGATTAAAAGAAAGCCAAAATAAATATTCATCATCATCATGGCTGCATTTTCAGTATTGGCGAGAAGTAGTCGTTTGTCCACTAGATGGCGCATCGTTGCAGTTAGACGTAATTTTGTTGGAAGTTAAAAGTGGGTTGGAAAAAACAATGGACGCTTCCTACAAGGACTGTAATTTACCGCAGCGAACATCTAATAAGGATAGGACGATGTTCACATGAAGTGTAATTCCCATTTCTTCTTGAAGCCGAAATAAATCTGAGGATGTTTATCGGACATGCTTGGTTTTTACTGCAGGTACGTTAATCTTGTAATATCAATAAGGACCTAGGTAATGTTACCGTTAGCGTTGGTTGAGTGATGGAGGCATTTGATTGATTGCATTTGTAGAAAACTATAAATGCGGTTATACCAAGCAAATGTATAGCAGCACTGTTTGTATCTTTCGACTGTCATTTATTGCACGTGCTACAAAATCATTCTGTGCAATGGAAGATTTACCAACGTTACACCGGTCTGATACAGTTTTGCCTATACATGCGTGAGACTGAGACGCCTGTTTATTTTGTTTTAAGTGCGTGCAGGGTGTGCGAGGGGAATCGATGTGCTTTGATTACACCTTGGTAGTTGTAGTCTGTGAAATTAAAAAGCACGTGTGTGTGAAGTATCCAAACAATGACACCTTCATTTCATTATGGCTGCTTTAGCAAAACACCTTAAGCTACTGTGTAGTGGGTCCCATTTAGAAGTGGCTACTTCATTCGCCCTTTCCTTGACTCATGGAGCTGCGTGAATGTTATTACAACTTTTCGCCACGATATGACAGTTTAAGTCCGCTTGATACTGTAAGGCGTAAGCCATTGGTTTCCAAAGGAGATTTTATTTGTGTCGCCAGCATAGCCTATTGACAATTTATGTTGTAAATAGGCCTACCTTATAATCCTACCTGTAGCTTAGGGAAGCTAACAGCTTTCTATTAGGATCTAGTTTGTTAGTTACCGTCAAACAATATCGGGTGCCTATGGACTAGGCTGGGTGAACCCAGCCTGATCTGCCCGCTATTTATTTTTTGATTTCTTAAAAGATTGAGCTTGGTCTGATGAAAGCCAGACTAGCCATGGACCTCAGTTAAACAATGCAAGGGAACATGAATCAGCCTATATTTGCACGAACAATAACGGACAAAAGCTCTTCAACTTTGGCCCGTTAAAATGTGTATGAACAGTCTAGCGACGCATTTCATTCATCAAGGCCCATTTGGACATGTCAGTTATTTGCACCACTGGTTAGATGTAAAACAGCATTTCGTTTCAGACTAGGCTACTGTTACTTAATTTGTGCATTAACAATAACGTTTCAGACTACTGTTACTTAATTTGTGCATTGACAATAAAGTATTACATGAACTAAAGATGACTAAAATCTTATGTAGAAGAAGAAACATTCACAAAAAATCCATCCATCCAAAAATGACCTTTGTTTTTGATAGCTGTTGAAAACGGCATGGAACTGACAGAGATGTTTTTGTTTATAAATACATAATAAATAAATAAATAAATAAATAAATAAATAACATTATGCTGATACCTTTTGCTTTTCCCAAATACAATGTAGCCTACAGGTGTAAGTGACCTTTCATCAATCCAGTTGCAATGGATGAACTGTGATGAACTGCCCTACTTGTGATTGTTTAGAGATTTTAAAGGTTTTATAACAATGCTACATCTTCTTTGGCTATTCTACAATCTATTCACCTTTTCAGCACCAGTAGGCTACTTTCTGTGCAGCCGCACACACACACTCAGGCATGCCAAACAAGCATACACAAAAGTTTCAAGAGTGGGGGATGGAGTAAAATATGGAGACAAATTGAAGTGTGATTTATTTTCGCGGAACGGATGTACAGGACTGAGCGGCGGTCATATTTTGTACCGCTATGCAGTACATCTAGTTTTAAGGAGTCTTATCAATACAAATTTGCTCAACGCACTGGCAGACAAATTTGCTTGTTTTCAGGATGAGATGTCTTAATTTAAGAGAAGTTTGACTTATTTTAAGTCAAATGATTTCATGAGAAAGAGCTAGGTTAGTGTCTTTATACTAAAAACAATACCAACTAGTTTTTTTTTATCTTGATATAAGATTAATAACACTTGGTTAGATAAGCAGTTTTTGCAGTGTAGAAAGAGAGTCCTCAGTTGTTCTACAGTATCAGATGATTATAGTGCAGTGCTCATACAAATCAGGCCCACAGGCACATTGGCTCCGGTGTCAGTCACCATGTTGCTGAGATTAATGACGTGCGTATCATATTTATAATAATAATAAGCTTTATTTGTATAGCACCTTTCATGCACAGAATGCAGCTCAAAGTGCTTTACATTTGAAGCATGTAACACAATAATAGTCGGTCAGTCATTATCAATCACTTTTCTTTGCTGTTAATGATCTACTCAGCAACATATCAAAAATATAGAAAATGATGTCATAAGACTGGCAGCCTTAACCCTCTTACCCCCCACAAGCACGCCATATGGCAACTGTGGCAAGGAAAAACTCCCATATTCCAGGAAGAAACCTTGAGCAGAACCTGACTTAATAGGGGGAGCCCATCTGCTTCTGGCTGGCTGCGCCCTCCAATAGTAGCAGATGTAGAATAATCTGAAAATGTAGTCTACAGGATAAGATGAGTTAACTAAAAGCTTTCCCGTACAGGTATGTTTTCAGATCTTTTTAAAAAATATTTACTGAACTCGCCTGCTTGATGTACAGAGGCAGGGTGTTCCATAGTTTGGGGGTATAATGGATAAACGCAGCTTCTCCACTTTGTTTGTGGAGCACTTTGGGTACGATTAAAAGATTAGAATTGGATGATCTAAGTTTCCTTTGTGGTTGATATTAAAGATATTAAAAGCTCAGAGATATATGAAGGTGCTATGCCATTCAGAGCTTTGTAAGTAATTAACATAACCTTAAAATCAATTCTATAGGAAATAGGGAGCCAGTGCAGTTCAGCCAACACAGGGGTGATGTGTTCTCTCTTCTTAGTCTTAGTTAAAAGTCTAGCCGCAGAGTTCTGTATGAGTGCCAATTTCTTTAGATGTTTTTTGGGAAGACCAGTGAAAAGTGCATTGCAGTAGTCTAACCTGCTAGTGATAAAGGCGTGAATTAGTTTTTCTGCATCTTGTTGAGTTAACCCTTTAGGCGCCAGGTTTTTTTCCGAAACGATCAATTTTGACATCTTCATTTCAAAAGGCTATATCTTAAAAATGATAAGAGATAGAGACTTTCTGTAAATTAGAGAAATATTAAGGATGACCCAAAGTTTATGTAGAGATTAAATGTTTATATCTCATTTGCATATTATGACGTCATATGGTGGCGGCCATCTTGGATTATAGAATTTTCATGAAAAGTTGCATGTTTGAATGATAAAATGCACCACTTCTTTCCCCCCAAAATGTCCCTCACCTTCTGTATGCTATATTGCACAATACTGAATGCTCAGGTAAATAGTAAGTAGTGAACAAACTGTGTAAATCATTACTAATAAATGGCAGAAACAAACCAAATGCATGTAGCGGTAGACTGGCCTTTTGCTGTAGAGATTTTCCATTTACTACATACAGTAGGCACTCTGATTCCATGTATGGGGCACATATATATTATTCAGATGACACACAAACACAAGTAGACAAGACCTGTTTAGTTCAAAAGCTCATTTGCCACGGCAAGGCACAGATCAGGAGTGAGATGACGAGACAAGACAAGACAAGAGACAATGTTAGTATTTTTTTTCTTTTTGCTTTTTTTCTTAGCTGACAAAGACACACACATCACAAGGACATGAACACACAAAAAGGAACACATAGTGTACTGTATGTCCTAAATGATCAGGGAAGTAGATAGCAAATCAACAGTGTAAATCATTACTAAATGGCTGACTTTTTTTTTTTTTATGTAGCAGGCCTTTTGCTGTAGAGATAATGACTCCCTATCCCTATCCATACAGGGCCGGCATTCCCATCATCTTGTGATAGACTATGCATGACCTAATGTGTGTGTGTGTGTGTGGGAGAGGGAGAGCGTGTCACCACCTCCACCATGCGAGGAGCATGGCCAGATCTGCCTCGCGCGCGCCGAGTGGAGAGAATTTGCGCAGCTCGGACTAGGCCTACTGTCATTCTCATTGCGACTCCCCACACTGCCACTACGTTCCCCCCTAACTGTCCTATGAGCACTTCGACCTCGTCTAACATACCCAGTGGCATTAGACAAAGGCTCCACCACGTTACTGTCGCCGCGATTGTGGAGAGGCACACGTTCAGAAGACAGAAGCTAGCGCTATGGATATTAGGCTACCTCCAGCCTCGTTCGCCACACCACTAACACCCTGCTAACTTCCCGATGAACACTCCGAACCCGTGAAACATTATTCCCACCAGTGACATTGGGCAAACGATTCAACGTTTGTGCTTGGTGTAAGCTAAACTATGGAGTAAACTCTCACTTTGTCCAGCTGCATCATTGCAAGGCAGGGACGCATCTGAAGCCTCACTAAACGAATCACCGTCATTTTCTGAAGGCAGATATTCCCCTTCAGAATCAGGGTCCGCGAATAGAAGACCCAACACTTCATTTCAGGTAAACTTTTTTGATGCCATTAGACGATAATCTAATGCAAATACTCGCTGACGTTGACAATATCGCTCTGACAAAGTGGCTCACACGCACACTAGCTCTGGTATTTCATGCACTGATTCAATGCGCTGTAGCTAGAAAGTTTTGTTTAAAGCGTGTCCTTTTTTCGACTCGGGGATGACGTATGACATGTCTGCCATCTAGTGGAGTGGAAGTCGAACGAAATATGACACCCTATTTGACTAAATCGGCCGTTTTATTCAGTACCGCATCTTGTCGACTATAGTCGACTGTGGCGCCTAGAGGGTTAAAAAGGGCCGCACTTTGGCAATGTTTCTCAAGTGGAAATAGGCTGTCTGAGTAACTTTACTGATATGGGGCTTAAAACTTAACTCTGCATCTAAGATGACACCGAGCCTTGTTACTTTTGGTTTGACCTGGTGTGCCAAGTTCCCCAGATTACTAAGAATAATATCTCGCTTTAGTTTTGGTCCAACCAGAAGTACCTCTGTTTTGTCATCATTTAGTTTCAAAAAGTTTTTGCTCATCCACTGATTAATGGAGGTTAGGCATGCAGTGAGGGAGCATCTGGGTTAGTTGGCGCCACAGAAATATACAATTGGGTATCATCTGCGTAGCTGTGGAAGTTTACATTATGCTGACTTATGACGTTTCCCAATGGAAGCATATATAGAGAAAATAGCAGGGGACCAAGGCAGCTCCCCTGGGCCACACCAAAAGGCAAGTCATGTTTTTCAGATACATGATCTCCTAGACTGATATAAAAATCTCTGCCAGTAATGTAGGTTTGAAACCAGTTTAGAGCATTATCAGAGAGACCCACCCACTTCGCAAGGCGGTGAATTAGGATGCTATGATCAATGGTGTCAAATGCCGCACTCAAATCCAGAAGAATAAGGATTGAGACTTTGTTTGAGTCAGTAGCTAGTCTGAGATCATTGACTATTTTTACTAGAGCCGTTTCTGTGCTGTGATTTGATCTAAAACCTGATTGGAATTTTTCAAGGATAGTGTTTTCGTTGAGGAAGGTATTTTTCTTAGAGAGGATGCCTGACTGAGTGTATCAAAAGGTGTTTGATGCAATAGCCTATCAATAGTAGAGAACAACACCCTAGAGTTTCCACTGTTTTCAGCAATTACCTTAGAGAAGTGGTTCCTCCTCTCATATAATTTGCTATTTTTTCTTTTAGAATGGCACGGTGAACCTGTAACTTAGTTTTTCTCCATGTTCTCTCAGCTTTTCTACATGATCTTTTTAGATCATGGATATTTTTGTTCATCCAAGGTGTCAGTTTGCTACAGGGCCTTTTTTTAGTCTTTAAGGGTGCCACACTGTCAAGCAGAGCGTCTAATTCACGATTGAGAGCCTCTACCATTTGATCAATGGGATGATGTAAAATATCTAAATTTATGGAGTCTATAAGAGCTATGAACTGCTGTTCTGCTCTAATGTCCAAGAGTCGCGATTTGATTGCAATTTCGGGATGAATTTTTGGAGTATGTAGTACTATATTAAAAGATACACAATGATGATCAGACATATTTATATCATTTACTGATAAGTCTGTGACTTCTATCCCTCTAGAAATGACTAGATCGAGGGTGTTGCCAAGGTTGTGGGTGGGTCCTGCAACATGCTGCTTTAGCTCTAAACTGTCCAACGCATTAAGGAACTTACTGGCTTTAGCATCAGTTGTCTTATTGACATGAATATTGAAGTCGCCATTTACAATTATCCGATCATAGCTAGTGATGATGAGCGACATAAGTTCAGAAAACTGGTCGAGAAAGCCAGTCCATAGTTTAGGAGGGCGGTATAAGGTTAATAGAAGTACAGCTGGGTCAGCCTTCAGAGTGAGGGCAATATACTCAAAGGAAGCGAATTCGCCAAAGTTGACTCTAGTGCAACTATATTTGTTTGAGAGAATGGAGGCAATTCCACCACCTCGTTTGCCTTGTCTAATTGAGTGGAAGAAATTATAATTTGGGGGACAAGTCTCAACAAGAACAGCTTCGCTGTCTGAAGTCAGCCAGGTTTCAACAAGAAACAGAAAATCCAATTTTTTTTTCACTAATAAAATCATTGATTGCAAAGGTTTTGGTAGTAAGTGCACCTATATTTAGTAAACCCATGTTAGCTGAAAATGCCTCTGGCTTTTGAGGAATATGCTGAGGAATATGCTGAGGTATGGAAAGAATATTTGTTAGGTTTCTAGTTTTAAATTTGTCTTTTCTTTTTACTATACGTTGGGTAGAAATCAATGTTGGAATAGAACTATAAGCATAAGTCATGCTATTGCATGACGCAGCTTGATCTATGGTAGTAGTATTGTATGTTACCCTGCAGAAAACATTCTCAGACCCATCCACATGTATAATGCCATTCGAATCAATACCTGGGGGGCGTGAATCTGTAATATTTTCTACAGAATGTCAATGCCTCAGTGTGGACGCTATGTTGTCAGAGAGTAGCCTGGCTCCATGTTGGTTTGGGTGGAGACCATCACGCTTCAGCATACTGGGCCTCTCCCAGAACAAGCCCCAGTTGTTGACATAGGGGATGCTTAGGGAAGCGCAGTAGCGTTTGAGCCAGGTGTGGAGATCGAACAGTCTGGACCATCTCTCAGCACCTTTTCTGTAGGTAGGGAGAGGCCCAGAGATGACAAAGCGTTTTTCTGTGCCCATCAGAGTGGTGATGAGAGTTTTGTAGTTTTCCTGCAGTGCTACTGACTGCTTATCTCTGATGTCGTTCGTGCCCACGTGTACGATGATGTTGTTGACCTTGGTGTGGCAGGCCAGGATGCTTGGGAGTTTCTGCTGGATGTCAAGGACCTTGGCACCAGGGAAGCAGTAGACCTTGGAGGGACCGCTACATGATGGGGGAATGCAGAGGTCTCTAACCATGGAACTGCCGATGACCAGGGTGGAGGTTGATGAGGTCCGGGGAGGAGGGGGTCGGGGGGGGCGCCGACTTTGAGGAGGGACCAGGATGGTTGTCTCGGGGCTGGAGGGGCTCCTCATCCTCGGTCAGAATGGCATAGCGATTTTCCAGTCGTATAGGTTGGGCTGGGCCTGAGTGCCGTCCGGACCGTCTGCCGTGCTTGTGATGCTTGCTTCTACGCCATGGCTCAGGCTGGTGTGGAGTGGAGCTGGCCAGCAGAGCAGGCTTGGTTCTCAGCAGAGGCCGGGGAGAGGCAACAGGGACAGAAGTTGCATTAGTGCATGGCATGGTTAAAGTATTGGAGGACAGAGTGAAATCAGGGCATCTGGCATTTGTGTGTGTAAGAGAGGTAACGTTACTTACGGAGAGAATGGTGTCGAGGAACTGTTCATCCTTCTCAATCTGATGGAGGGTCGCTATTCTGGCTTCGAGTTCCACTATCTTTTCGCTGAGAAGGACGCATGAGTCGCAGCCTGGTGCACAGCTGAGGGGAGGCATCGTGTCGCGGCGAGGGCTCGTCGGTGCCAACTGTCTTTTAAACGTTTGTTTGCTAGTTGGCTAGCAACAGCGATATCGTGCAGTTCCTTGATAACTCGAACACAGGTAGCGGGTAAGTAATCTGAGAAGATCTCACTTTTATATTGAGTCACTAGTTTTGAGAGACGTTAGAAGGAATTTGATGCTTTCTTCTTCCAGATAGCGTTTCCTTGGCCCGGTATTATTTGCAGCCCTTGATACTGGCTTAACGTTTAACGTTAACGTTTGACAGAAAAGTTTGGCGATCAAGGTCATAGAGTCCGATAATCCAAAGCCTCGAGCAACAACAGTTTATGCAACAGTTTGTTCACGAGATATAATCGGTAGCCAGTAAATCCGTAGAAAGTAGATGGTAACAAGGAGATTTAAGATAGATAAGTTTGGAAGTTTAGGTAGTTACATACGGAGCACGCCGACCGGAACCGGAAATGCCACCAAAATGATATTTGATATATCATTTTGATGTATATTTGACATATATCATATTGATGTATATTTGAGACATGCATTTCTGAAACCCATTGCATCACCATAAGATATAAACTTTGCATAAAACCCTGTTGTATACAATCTTTTACTTGTCTTCTGCCCCCTGTTGGATACCTTTTGCACTACAACAATTCTGACGTGGTTTATTAGAATTCAAAATGGCGGAATCTCATTAGCACCCTGCTGATTATGTAAAGGTCAAGGATATTGGTAATTTGATAATTTTATGGTGAGATTTACCTTTACATATTTATCAATATTTTAAGATAAAAAAATTGCTTTGTTCAAAAAACTTAAAATGTCTTAAAAGTTTAACATTTAGTTTGGTGTAAAATCGAGCAGAAAATGTTTGTATCAAAATTAATACAGCAGGTATTAAGTGGGAAATCCTTCAATGGACATAGTTAGTTTCTGGATGCTATATGTATATTATGTCTTCCATAGTCCATAATACAGTGTTTGATATTTACATGTGATATTTACAACAAATAATTTATACCTCTTATTCATAATTCAAACATATCTATGCTATGGCTAATTTATAGATGGCTAACCTGGGCACAACGACAACCGTGCAAGCACTGCAAAGAAACTGTGTTCTGTGTAAAATGCAATGTCCACCTCTGCCTAAACAAAGAACTGTTTCCTTGCGTACCATTTGGCAAAGTAAAAAAAAGAAAAGACTGACAAAAAAAACAAAAAAAAAAACACACTTGCTAATTATTTTTGTTATTTATTTATTTTGTTAAAGGGCCTAATAAAGACTTCCGATTTAAAAAAAATTGAATTTTCTGTCCATTATTTCTTGGTTTAGGCATTAAATTAAGAGCCTCGAAATGTCTCCAGCATTTCATATCGAAACGACTTTACTCTGGGCACTACTCTTAATCATAGACTGTAAAAGAGAGAGAGACAGTTTGTTTATCACTCTGTAAAGCGCCATGAGACATGTGCAATGTTTTGGCGCTCTATAAGTGATATTATTAAAAGAAATGGACCAACAGATCCCATAGACTTTGACGAAGACAAGTGAAGTCAAATAGAAGCACTATTCCAGTTGAGGGCTGAGTGTATTGCACAGCCTCAAATTGAGTTTAACGACGTAGATGTGACGTTGGCAACCTGTCTACCAATCTCTTCTGTGTGTGTAACCAAGGCCGTAATTCATCCGCCGCTCGCTTAGCTCAACGCTCTAACCACTGAGCTAAAAGCCCAGGCTCCCAACTCAGCGGCTAGTGTTCTTACGGTTAAGGGTGTGAGGATTTACATGGGCAACTACACTGTAACAAGATTCTGTGATTTTTACAGCATCACTGCTGTTTTTGAGAAAAATGTGTTTTTGTGAATACAGTATGTTGCTGTGGTTTCGCTATGAATTATGGTCAAACTACAGTAATACAAATTTGCTGTGAATCATAACACAGTAATAAATCTGACTCCTCCCTCACTTGTCAGCTTTTTGAAAATTTTGAAAAAACATGGCGGAAAATCAGTTGGGGTTTTCTGTTTTCTTTTTGCACATAAATACAAAGTTAAGCTCCCAGATAGCAAGGTGACATTGATATTATGTTGATTTTCCATCCAAATCATCATTTTGAAAAGATATTGAAAAGTCATGGATTTATGGTTTACTGGGAAATTTTGACGTGGTGATTGAAAAGTGCACCGCGCAACGACGTTTGAACTGTCTGGCGGGAGATCATTTTTGAGCAACAGTTCAGTCAGAGTCAGACCAACGGTGTTCAGCACTCTTACAAGTTCGCAGCTCCACCTTAATGGTAAGCAAGCATTTATTTATGTAACGTTAATGTTTCATTGTGAAATTGTACTACATTAAATTCGGGCATGTGTACAGTCTATGTACGTTGTACTGTCTAACTTACAAACTCATCCATGCTTGTTGGATCAACTAAGTAAGTAACGTTAGGCTAGCTATCATTGTTGCTGTTGCTGTGGCATTAATGTTAAAGGGGTCATAGAATGCAAAACCGAGTTTACCTCGTCATAGATGAATAGCGATAGTTCAGTGGGTGAAATGGACATACAGAGAACTTCAAAACCCCATCGACACCTCCTTTCTATGCAAATCTCACAATTCGAAACTCCCGCCATAAAACGGGCTAATCCCAACGAAGCTCCTAGTTTACGCAAACTCGCAGGTGGTACCTTATTTGGCTCTGGCCTGTACATTTGTCGCGCCTCAAAATTTACATACAGACCAGCCCACTGGTGCTCTGAGCCCAGGAACGTGAATGGAGAGCGAAGATGAGACAAACATTAGTTTAGCTGCCTCCTCGTTTACTTCCACAGAAATTATAAAGCAGACAGTTCAGGGCTTAAATTTCATTGCGGGTATTGCGCATAATTTGTTCAAGTCCCGCAACTCTAGCCATCATAATGCGAGAAATTCCCGCATACACTTTTACAGCCTGTCTGATGACGTTAATATAGCCTAATCATTAAGTGGCGTGAATGCGGTGCTATTGACCGGACTGATCAACTACCGAGTTGAATTGAACATAGCCTCATGCAGACGCACACACACACGGAGAGAGAGAGAGAGAGAGAGAGAACCACTTTGCGCTTACGCAAATAGGCTACGCTACCATGGCAAACTTTTACATCAGGAAAGAGCTCCTTGGTAACTATCCTGCTAGCTCAGGTCACGTCAACACTTGATCCCAGAAAGATTGTCTTCGACATGTCAACATTTATTGTATCTAATGACATAGAAAACATAATGATTTGCATACACATACCGCACTATGCACAACTTTTATTCACTAGCGACTACAGCCTAAAACCGTCAGGTTGAAGGGGGGCTAATTACTCCATAGAATTACTCTCAGGTATTTTCTTAAAGTGACAGGCACTCAATTACACCTACTCATCACCAATGTGCACTCAATTGGACCTACACACCACATTAAAGATATGCCTAAGTGTTATAGGTTAAACGTCAATATGAGGCATTCAAATGACTAAATGTGTTTAGCTAGTAGTAATTACTAGTAAAATGCTATACTTTAAAAAATGCATTATTAAATAAATACACTCTATATGAATTCAAAAATATATGATAGAAACATATCACATAAGCTATCATTTTCAGTGTGTGTTTGTGTGTGTGGAGAGAGTCAAGCAGAATCTAGGATGTCCACTGTTGTGAATGATCCCACTACAGTATATATTACTGATGACGTCAGGGTGGTGGGGGCCCCAAAATCAAACACTTTTTTAAAAAAAGTATCGAAGTATTGAAATCGCAATTCTTGACTTGGTATCAGAATCGACCCCCCCTCCCCCCCAAATTGTGTAAATCCCCCCTACATGAATAACCTAAGGGGGGAATTCCCCCCCATTTTGAAAAATGAATTTTAAGCCCTGCACTTCTTCAAGGATATCGAAAATAAGCCACGGTCGTAAATGCAGTGTTCCAGGCTGAAACTTGGGCTACAAAGAAAAAGGAGACTTTCCATTGTCTTCCCAAGGATTCAAAAGTTCGAGGGCCATGGATAATGTTTTTCTACCAGAAGATCACTGCAAAGTTCGACACTCCGTTATTAATTTGCAAAACATTTCGCCGAAGACAGTTTTCAAAACCTTGGACAGCTTAAAGCAGGATTTGCTACGCTGCCGTTACTGAAACGAGGGGCTGTTCCGACCGTAAGGTCATCACAACCGCATGCTGTAAGTATTATTTTGTCGCTAAGCAGTTATTAGCCATGCTAACGTGTATCTAGCAAGTAGAATGTGTGATTTAGTTCATTGGCAAGGATATTGAATTTTCCTGTGTGTCATTCGGATAAAACCTGTGTTGTCATGTTAACCTACATTTTACTATGCATGTTTGTCGAGATCTCTGACAGGTTATGTTCTCAGTAAGATAGCTAACTGAAGCTGAGTAACACGATAGTTTGGTTGCTAAGCTGTAATATAATCCACATACGTTTTTGACCTCAGAAGTGGAAACAACTTCACGTTATCAATTCAAATGAAATCTAGTCGATATGTTGAAAACCGTGTTGTCTAAATACAATGGGTTTATTTGCACGTTCTTATTTTAGAACATTACAAGAACAATAACATGACAAACGCAGCATGCCAAACAGATGCTCCAAGTGTGGCATCTTGCTGGGCTTAGAATATTAGCAAATGCTTTTGCTGTGAGTTAACAGCTTGGTGTGTGCATGCAAAAGTGACTTTCACTTGTTACAACATTTCTGTTGTTTGGTTTAGGTTTTTTCTTGCAGCCATGCAAACGTGTAACAGTATAGGCACTAAAAAGAACTTATCGATTCACACACAACAGGCTGACTTAGACCTGATGCTACTGGTGTCAAAATCATCATCAGTACTGTAAACAAAGCACAATGTTCAGGGCCATACAATTTGTTTATTGTACAGTATACAGCCTACAATGCACTGTATTACAGTATCCAATATCCAAAAGTCCTCTTTCTTGTCCTCTTCGAGATCATCAAAGACCCTCTACCTGATTGGGATGCCGTCATAGCGGATTCCTGTGCCCCAGGACTTGTGTGCTCAGCTTGACAGACCTTCCATGGAGGATGCTGTTGCTGAACATGTGTCACGGTTCAGTCGACAAGGGGTCTGAATCCAACGTACTGCCCTGAAGTATCCGGATGCTCCCTCCATATGCGTAGCACCACACACGAGGGGATCATGACACGGACGCTTCTTCTAAGGAAACCCAAGCATCTGCTCACAAAAGACCTGTAGGCCAAGTCACTTCATTGCCTGCAACGAGAACAGGGTGGAAAAGCACATTTTTTACTATTTATTTTTTAATCTTTTACATTAGAGTATCACTGGACGATTGTTGAAAAAAAAAAAATAAAGTTTGTCATTTTGTGGTGTTGATCAAACTGTTTTTGCAATATGCTGAACCAATAATGAATGTGTATTGGTTAAAAATATTTTATATACTGGTATATACTATAACTGCTAACACTTGTATCAGATTGTCCTCACCTTTCCATCCCTCTGATTCTCAAACGGCCATGGTCAGCTCTGTAAATATTCATTGCATTTTGCAAAGAATAAATATAGAGGCGCAACAGATCGAGGCCATGATGGTCATTCAGGTCAGCTCCTCAGGAACCTTCTTTTCATAACCTGTAAAAACAAACAATGTCGCTGCTGTTATTTCGTAATTTTGAATGAGCAGGAAGCACAAAGTAGCTTAAGTAAATGTCTCCAGTTTTAGTTACCAGAGTTGTAAGATCACATGGAAAGAAGGTAATAATCTCAACCAGATGTCAGCAGGATAGCTACAAGATTACATTAGACCTACTGACTGTACCTACTGTATTTTAAACAGTGATATCTATAGGATTTTTGATTATTGTACTCTACTCCATGGTACTATGTAAATTGCCCCTTGGGGATAAATAAAAGTGTTTTTGAATTGACACAAACAAGAGTAGGCCTAGTAATATTTTCGTTGACCTCGTTTCACTTCAGCCATAGGCAACAAACTGCACAGAGCTCCTGCCCAGCTGTACGATCATACATTACTACATGGAAAGAAAGTAAAAATCTCGATAATCAGATGACTTAATCAGCAGGATAGTAGTTACACGAGTACATTAGACCTACTGACACAAACGTAATATTTTCATTGACGCGAGCAGTAGGCTACTCGTTTCACTTCAGCCATATAGCCTACGAACTGCACAGAGCTTCTGTCCAGCTAACTGGACGTCCTGTTGTAAGATTGCATATTACCACTACAATAATGTATGTACTGTACCTCCTAATCAGATGACCTATTCAGCAGGAGAATATACTTACTGACTAAAACGAGTACTTTCCTTGCAAGCAGCACTCCTTTCACTACAGCATAGCCTGAACTGCCCACGACTGGCTACAAACTTTTCAGCTAGCTTCTAACTGGACATCTTGACAAAAATTGCACAAGGGTACAAGTTGTAAAACATTTGTTTGTGTGCAAAATAATAACTTCTGTTGCTTACAATGCTAAAAACGAACCTAATACAATGTTTAGCTTAGTCTACGACACTACTGGCGAGTATTGCACTAGTATTACAGCTAGCTAACTGGGCTAGCATCTACGTGTGGCAAACTCAAGTAAATGACAAAACTTACTACTCTGAAGTAGTCATTTCCAATCTATGGGCGACTGGTTGCTCCTCTATTTCAGATGCTTCCTCTGATTCAGGGTCAAATATACTGTTCATCAACATGTCTCCATAGTATTTCCATATTGGCTGTTTCAGTGAGTGCTGTCGGGTCACGTTTGCGTCTTTGCTCCGGAGCGTCGCTCGTTGTAAACCAACCAATCACCACTCAGTTCATCTAAATATTCATGAGCATACCATAAAAGGAAGAAAACCTCTCGTTTCATTCTAGGGCTTTTAACCAGGCTTGCATTAGGGCGCATAGAACAGCACATATGCCATTTTCAGCCCAACCAATGTTACACACCCTATTCAGAGACCTTAAGGACCATCACAAAATACCCTATATCATCATTCTATCACCCCTTTAATGTAATATGTGACGTTAACGTTATGGCAGTCTCAATTATATTAGGCCTACCTTAGTTCTTAGTAAGTTACGGTTTATTATATTCATATAATTTATATAAAACATTCGCTAGTAGTGCTAGGCCTAGTATGTTACTGTTACAATGTTAGGCTGAAGATGATGTGCTGCTGGTTAACGTTAACGTGGAGGTTTAGGTGCTACCAGCTAACTTATGTAGTGCTAACGTTAACTCGTAATCATGTACGGTTTTGTGAGTTTAATAGGCTAACTTTAGCAATATTGATATAAGTTAACTTTAAGTCACATCTGACTATCATTAACCGTTGTTCGGACGAACAGCGCGAATGGCTGTTGCTGCAAGCAAACATCAATGAGCTCACCCAGCTGGCTAACGTTAAATACCTTGCGAAACTGAGTTATGCTAACACCATCTTCAGCCTGGCATTTTGACAGTAAACTCAAAAAACATACAGTATATATATATAAATGATTATTCTAAAGTTTCACTAGTAAGTAGCCTTCAGTTTCAGTTGAAAATTGTTATCTAACACTGTTTATCTTTTTTTCTTCTATTTCTGCTAGGTGCTGCTTTCACTCTGCTACTGGTGGTGGATCAGGCTGACTGCAACCGTTGGTCTAACGTTAGGATGCAGCACACGAGAATTTCTAAACGGAAAAAAGTGAATAAATGTACTTGCTTTTCAAACTGATAACAAGTTGTCAATGGTTATTTATGCAAGTTTGTGTAGCCTAAACCATACCTAGGCCTAGCCAAATTTATCCTGGCTGTAGATAAAGCAGGATGTGAATTTCCCAAAATTACTGTATATAATATTACAGCACTGGTATTACTACTGTACTTAGTTACAGTATGATCCATAAGTACTGTGATTAAAAATATGGTAGACAATTCAATACTGTATACATTACAGCACTGGTAGTACTACTGTAGTTTGCATTTACAGTATCAGGCATAGGTACTGTGATTTCATATACAGTAGGTGTACTGTAGAGTGAAATACAGCAACTTGCTGGTTATTTGCTGCCAGCAAGTTGCTGTAAATTTTACATTAAACTTTTTACAGTGTAGCATGCTAGCTCAGTTCGCTTCCGTGACAGAAATTCACATGGTCATATCATCGTTAGCCTATTTTGACAAAAACAGCTGCTACAGGGCCATAACGTGAGGTGCAAGGTAATGGAGCCTTTCATACATTGTTGTGTTTCTTTAAAAATAAACAGTGGACAAATAGAGTCTTCAGATGTAAAGTTATTTGCTGTCACAGTGACACAAAAAATGAATGGGATTCAATGGAATGCTAGCAGTAGGTGATGGCTTGGAATGACCAGAGATGTTCTAATGAGGAGACACAGCACTCCAAAAAAGCCTCCATAGAAATGCATGGGGTTAGTTTGTAACGCCAATATGGCACTTCTACCTAGCTCGGGTTGCTGCAGCCAACAGCTAAAGCTACCAGGCAGCTACAGTGGGGCTCATCCCTATGTTCCCCGCTCGGGCTTAGGGTTATGGGTAGGGTTTCAAAAAAGGGTCCTATGTTCCCCGGTTCCATACAAAGCGGGGAACATAGGACCTGGGGAAGATTAATACGCTCCCCTACAGTGCTATACTCTGGAGGTATGTTCTTGCTCATGCCAGAGTGTAGCACTGTAGCTGCCTGGCAGTTCTAGCTGATGGCTGCAGCAACGAGCTAGGTAGAAACGATTGTTTTCTGTTTTTTTTTCTGTACTGGCAGTACTCAGAAACAGACATGTGAAAAATCACCACAATTATCCTTTAATCTATTAAAAAAAAAACACATGGGCTCATTGTTCTCTATAAGATAGTCGGTATTTTAGCACTCTTTCCTTCTATTACACTTTCTGCACCCAATAATAATACTATTTCTTGATGCGGTATGAATTCATGACTAGATCTCCTCTCTACTGTAGCTTGAATGTCATTCGTTCTCATTTCTGTAAGTCTCTTTGGATAAACCGTCTGCTAAATGAATACATATAAATGAATGTTGTTTTAGCCGTTACAGTGCAACTGCTGTGTGTGTACTTGGTTCCTCTCTGCTAAGTGCTTCTCCAAATGCCTTTGCCTCTCATTTTCTCAGCAAGGTCGTCACGCTAACGTCACAGTCTACCCCCACTGACCCTCTGCTGGACCCCAGCCTTTCACATACGCACACTCATACACAAACAGACATGCACACACACACATAGACATGCATACATACACAGCCATGCACACGCACGCACGCAGGCTGACATGCACACACACACAGACATGCACACACAAACAAGCACACACACACAGACACAACTCACTCACAAACGTGCACACACACACACACTTACCCAAACATAGCACTGAAAAACGTTTTGAAAATGTCAGTATTAAATGCGTCAATGGAGTTGGGGTTCTGAATCACACATGTACATTGCCCTCTTCGCCATGATTTGACCTGCCATATCTCCCTCAATTTAGGTAACAGAGAAGTGGTTCTCATTGTTTTAAAGCTCTTTTCTAGCTCCACATCCTTTGTATGTACAACCCATGAACAGTAACCATCTCATAAAATGGCTCACATTTTTAGCTTATAATGTCATCAACATCTCCATAAAATGTTGCCTTTAATATTTATACAAAAAATAAATGTGCATGTCAGTTCTTTTTTCAGGTTTCTTCTATAACTGAATCAGCATTGCTTTCAAAATCTGTGGCAATGCAGTCCAGAAGTCCGATGATTTGACATAGACTAAGTCTAATACAGTCATATACCATACACAGACATAACACACACACATACAAACATACAAATACACACTAGCCTATAAACCCAAACAGTTCAACTAACTCAGTGGTTCTCAACCTTTTTTCAGTGATGTACCCCCTGTGAAATATTTTTTCAGCCAAGTACCCTCTAACCAGCGCAAAGCATATTTAGTTGAGAAAAAAAGACTTAAAGGAGAATTCCGGTGTGATATTGATCTAAAGTGTGTTGAAACATGATACCGAGTGTGAACGTATGTCTCATAGCCAATCTTGGCTTGTCCCCTGCACTCCAAAATCTGGCGCTAGTAAGCCGATGCTACCAACAGCTTTTTCAATGGTGGTGCTTCGGCATCGGGCTAGCCATGCAAATAAATCACTGTTTTACACCATTTACGAGGCTCAATGTATCTCCACATAACGAGTAGCCTACTGTTCGCGTCAATGAAAATATTACGTTTGTGTCAGTAGGTCTAATGTACTCGTGTAACTACTATCCTGCTGATTAAGTCATCTGATTATCGAGATTTTTACTTTCTTTCCATGTAGTAATGTATGATCTTACAGCTGGGCAGGAGCTCTGTGCAGTTTGTTGCCTATGGCTGAAGTGAAACGAGGTCAACGAAAATATTACTAGGCCTACTCTTGTTTGTGTCAATTCAAAAACACTTTTATTTATCCCCAAGGGGCAATTTACATAGTACCATGGAGTAGAGTACAATAATCAAAAATCCTATAGATATCACTGTTTAAAATACAGTAGGTACAGTCAGTAGGTCTAATGTAATCTTGTAGCTATCCTGCTGACATCTGGTTGAGATTATTACCTTCTTTCCATGTGATCTTACAACTCTGGTAACTAAAACTGGAGACATTTACTTAAGCTACTTTGTGCTTCCTGCTCATTCAAAATTACGAAATAACAGCAGCGACATTATGTTTGTTTTTACAGGTTATGAAAAGAAGGTTCCTGAGGAGCTGACCTGAATGACCATCATGGCCTCGATCTGTTGCGCCTCTATATTTATTCTTTGCAAAATGCAATGAATATTTACAGAGCTGACCATGGCCGTTTGAGAATCAGAGGGATGGAAAGGTGAGGACAATCTGATACAAGTGTTAGCAGTTATAGTATATACCAGTATATAAAATATTTTTAACCAATACACATTCATTATTGGTTCAGCATATTGCAAAAACAGTTTGATCAACACCGCAAAATGACAAACTTTATTTATTTTTTTTCAACAATCGTCCAGTGATACTCTAATGTAAAAGATTAAAAAATAAATAGTAAAAAATGTGCTTTTCCACCCTGTTCTCGTTGCAGGCAATGAAGTGACTTGGGCTACAGGTCTTTTGTGAGCAGATGCTTGGGTTTCCTTAGAAGAAGCGTCCGTGTCATGATCCCCTCGTGTGTGGTGCTACGCATATGGAGGGAGCATCCGGATACTTCAGGGCAGTACGTTGGATTCAGACCCCTTGTCGACTGAACCGTGACACATGTTCAGCAACAGCATCCTCCATGGAAGGTCTGTCAAGCTGAGCACACAAGTCCTGGGGCACAGGAATCCGCTATGACGGCATCCCAATCAGGTAGAGGGTCTTTGATGATCTCGAAGAGGACAAGAAAGAGGACTTTTGGATATTGGATACTGTAATACAGTGCATTGTAGGCTGTATACTGTACAATAAACAAATTGTATGGCCCTGAACATTGTGCTTTGTTTACAGTACTGATGATGATTTTGACACCAGTAGCATCAGGTCTAAGTCAGCCTGTTGTGTGTGAATCGATAAGTTCTTTTTAGTGCCTATACTGTTACACGTTTGCATGGCTGCAAGAAAAAACCTAAACCAAACAACAGAAATGTTGTAACAAGTGAAAGTCACTTTTGCATGCACACACCAAGCTGTTAACTCACAGCAAAAGCATTTGCTAATATTCTAAGCCCAGCAAGATGCCACACTTGGAGCATCTGTTTGGCATGCTGCGTTTGTCATGTTATTGTTCTTGTAATGTTCTAAAATAAGAACGTGCAAATAAAAACCCATTGTATTTAGACAACACGGTTTTCAACATATCGACTAGATTTCATTTGAATTGATAACGTGAAGTTGTTTCCACTTCTGAGGTCAAAAACGTATGTGGGTTATATTACAGCTTACTGTAGCAACCAAACTATCGTGTTACTCAGCTTCAGTTAGCTATCTTGCTGAGAACATAACCTGTCAGAGATCTCGACAAACATGCATAGTAAAATGTAGGTTAACATGACAACACAGGTTTTATCCGAATGACACACAGGAAAATTAAATATCCTTGCCAATGAACTAAATCACACATTCTACTTGCTAGATACACGTTAGCATGGCTAATAACTGCTTAGCGACAAAATAATACTTACAGCATGCGGTTGTGATGACCTTACGGTCGGAACAGCCCCTCGTTTCAGTAACGGCAGCGTAGCAAATCCAGCTTTAAACTGTCCAAGGGTTTGAAAACTGCCTTCGGCGAAATGTTTTGCAAATTAATAACGGAGTGTCGAACTTTGCAGTGATCTTCTGGTAGAAAAACATTATCCATGCCCCTCGAACTTTTGAATCCTTGGGAAGACAATGGAAAGTCTCCTTTTTCTTTGTAGCCCAAGTTTCAGCCTGGAACACTGCATTTACGACCGTGGCTTATTTTCGATATCCTTGAAGAACTGTCTGCTTTATAATTTCTGTGGAAGTAAACGAGGAGGCAGCTAAACTAATGTTTGTCTCATCTTCGCTCTCCATTCACGTTCCTGGGCTCAGAGCACCAGTGGGCTGGTCTGTATGTAAATTTTGAGGCGCGACAAATGTACAGACCAGAGCCAAATAAGGTACCACCTGCGAGTTTGCGTAAACTCGGAGCTTCGTTGGGATTAGCCCGTTTTATGGCGGGAGTTTCGAATTGTGAGATTTGCATAGAAAGGAGGTGTCGATGGGGTTTTGAAGTTCTCTGTATGTCCATTTCACCCACTGAACTATCGCTATTCATCTATGACGAGGTAAACTCGGTTTTGCATTCTATGACCCCTTTAAGCCGTTTCAACAGCACATGAACAGTTAGACCGAGAATTCTCGTCATGAAATTAAAATTCCACTGGAGCTCCAAGCGGATGTGTACACGCAGCCTTACAACACTGTTTACAGCTCTTAGAGTCACGGTAAGATGTTATTTTTGGTACATAGCTAATTTAGATACACCTATGGTGTGGGTGCTTGCGTTTCTTTAGGAATCCGCCGTCTTGGTTTGTATAGAAATGCACATTAAGTGACATATACACGCAAGACGGCGGAAATACCGGACCCACGGTACGCGGGGGAGATAGACAGCTAGGCTACATGCTGCAACACAGGTATGAAATATATTATGTCTTATTGACCTTGTTGTTTCTATGAACATGAATTGTTGTTTATAGGCAACATCAATTTAGTCGAGACATAAAGACCACTGGATATCTTCATTAAGTACTTAAACGTTTGAACTAGCTGATTAGCATAATTAGCTTGCTTGCCACCACTGGCTAGACACTGCAGTCAAAAGGTTAGCGGTTTGGCAATCACGCCCCTGAGGCGAAATTTCGCTGGCCAGAAATCGTGAGGTGGGACACCCTACCCCTACATGTGCACACGCTAAAACGAGGGTTAGGGCAAAAATCTAGGGGAAGGGGAGGTATTGGGACAGGCCCTTAGTCTCTGCATTTATCCCATCTGTGAATTAGTGAACACACAGTGAGGTGAAGGACACACTAACCTGGAGCAGTGAGGGGTTAGGTGCCTTGCTCAAGGACACTTCAGCCGTTCCTACTGGTCGGGGATATGAGCTCGAAGCCCTAACCAGTAGGCCACAACTGCCCCCAAGGGACGTGCACTCCATTCCTGGAGTCGCTGCAATACTGGGTTGATGCGTGGAGCGGACGAAGCAAGCCCCTTCTTTCGTCTCCCTTTTCCAAAAATCAGATTCATATATAGTCCTCGGGTAGAGGATGTATCAAATATTAAACTGATAAGAACAGATACTACACTTGATCGAGAAGCGATCGTGTCCTTTGTTTACATGCAAACGGAGAATTCGCCTCTGAAAATGATTCTTCCCAAAAACTCCAGCCAGAATGGAGATTTTGCAACATTGCTTCTGGAACTCTGCTGATAATTGGAGTGATGATATTTTGCAGCAGGAAGAGGAGTCAGATATTGATGAAACTCCTGTTTATGGAAGCATATATACTGGTACTGCTCAAAAAAATTAAGGGAACACTTACAGTTTTCAACACACATTTTTTGAAACCTTCCACCCTTTTCTCCATTCTCAAACTACATTCACAGAATGTCTCACCTCAAAAGTTTTACTTGTGCTCAGAGCCAAACAGCGTCAGAGTACCAATCCAGTGTATGATTGAAGTGTTCCCTTAATTGTTTTGAGCAGTATATGTTGCATAATTCAAATGAGAATGCAATTGCCAATTCATTATGCAATTTAATATTGCAATTTGCAATAATTTCCAACAAATAGTGACAATGCAATCTTAAAATCAATTTGAATAATTTTGGTTAAAAAATAGAATAAACATGGATTGAATTGAATTCCATTTTGCCATGGTACTTCAGTCTCAAAATTTCAATGGCAATTTAATTTTTAATATTCAGTTTCATCATTTAACTGTCAATTCGTTTCGCAATTCAATATTCAAAGTGCAATGTAGAATTGCATTTTGAAAACATTAGCCTGGGTGCCGGTCCGAACTTAATCCAGCCCACAACATTTGAGGAGGAAGTTCGGTCTGGCATTGCTCCGTAAACCTCTGAAGTTCGCCTACAAAAAAGAACCAAAACGGCCATCTTTGCCCATATAAGGAGATCCGGTTGTTAATTGAAGCTAACTACCTATGGCAACATTGCAAGTTAGCTCAGGGGTAGCAAAAATCTAAGTGTGCCGCCTTCACGTACCGGAGATCACAGTATCCACTCGAAGGCTGAGGACAAAAGTGTGTTCAGGAAAACATCTGCATTTCAGACTTATTCATCCCTGCAAGAGTTTAACAGGTGCGATAATTCAAAATCCCCATGTTATTTTCCCATAGGAAAAATCGCCAGATACCGGATGTCAAAGATGGCAGCTTTTTTGTAGGTGAACTTCAGAGGTCTATTGTAGAGCAAGTATGCTCGCCCTAAATCGGGCGGACCAATCAAATCTGGCTTAACAATGATAGACCAGCCGCTGTTGCTCACCTGTCCATCACGTCATCTAAGCACACATAGATTAGGCTTATGTTTGAGACAAAAACGCTGTGGTTAGAAAGAGACATGGCTTTTAAGACCCCATATGGAAAATGCATATTATTTAACAAGGTTTTATCACTAAAAACATTTATTTCTGAAAACAAAGTTGAGATGTGGGAAAACTCGTGGTTTCACTTTCATCAAGGGAAAACAGCGCTGTTGCATTGTGACATGTTCCCTCGTTCGTTTGAAATCTCTGATTGACCACCTGTTCGAGGGATTTGCGACAGCCTTTCCCAGGAGTTATTGACGGCACTAACCTTTACAAAAGACCAGGAAACAATGGCATTTGTGGAGAAGAAGGATGGTTTGTGTGTCTTCTTCCTACACCTCACAGTAAGCAATTTCGTTGCTCTGATTGGTTAGGTCTATCCAATTGAGTGCAGACGCATTCTCCCCCTGTATCGGTTAAAACACGTCCCAATGGAGCAGTATCACACTCATATTCTGACTAGAATTGAGTATGACTACATCAGGCTAGACAACAATGACCCGATAGTTACTTTTTTTATTGGATTGAAAATAGTTGTTTGGTCTGTTGTCAGGAGATTTACAAAGTGGTATTTTGATTTTCTAAAAATTAAGAGATTGCAAGTTTCACACTTGTGAAGCTATGAGAATGCAATATTTAGGATGACTGAGTTATTCGATTGTCAATTATTTAAATGCAAATTCCGTGGGATGGTTTTGCTTCCCAATCTGAGTACAGTATGGCTGACTGGATCAATCTCAGGGTATTTGACATGCATTTGGGATAATCGGGATGTAAAGCGTATGTGAGGCCAAACAGGAGGCAAACAGCCAGGGGCAAGTCTGAAATATTGTCCATTACAATGCTTCCCTCAAGGATAATTGCATGGGGCCTGGGCTGGAATTGCAACGATCTTGGACCCCGGAAATGATGCTTGCTGTCAATCTTCCCAAGAGCATTGAGCACACCAACAGTCACCGATATGATGTTCCCAGCTGTCACAGTGTCCTGAGAAGACACATATGCAAAAGCATGGAAGACACAGTGTTCAGGGCAGGGCTCCTGGAGGAATGTTTAATTATTGATTTAATTAAAAAAATAAAATCACAATGAAAATAAAGAAAACAGGTTGCTCACTGGGCCTCATCATGCCTTAGGCCTGGGTCAGGCCACAGGACTTCCGTCAACATCACAGACAATATTCTTCCTTCCGAGGCAACGGGGGAAGAAGGCTCTTGTGTGGCGTATCCAGTCTCGACACAACTCTTCGTTTATGACTCTTCCTTGCCCCGTAGGAGATCAACCCTGATATACAGTTGTCTGTCATACACCTTCCATCTCCAACTCGAGAAAAACTCCTCTATCGGATTGCGGAATGGGGCTTTTCCTTATTTGAGCAGCACGATGTAAATCAGGTTTCTAGGCCAATTAGTGAAACACACAGAGCACACAGTGAGATGAAGCACACACTAACCCGGAGCAGTGAGCTGCCTTGCTACAGCGGCGCTCTGGGAGCAGTAAGGAGTTAGGTGTCTTGCTCAAGGGTACTTCAGCCATTCCCACTGGTCAGGGACCAAACCGGCAAGCCTCCGGTTCCAAGCCCAAAGCCCTACCCAGTAGGCCACGACTGCCCCACGATTGAAACTGACATTGTCCCAAATTATGACATGACAATATTGGTCATTCAACTCATTCTGCCGAGCTACCAAAGCATCCTGAAGACCTGCAAGAAAAGTAAGAAAGGTGCTGAGTGTTATGGCCCCAGTGTGACATGGTGGTGGAGAACCCCATGGCTGCTTATGGCAGCACAAATGGTAACAGATATGCTGGTGGACCCAAGAGCAAGACTCCTTCAGACCAAGGTTCAAGCGAATACGTTTTATTACTACAAACTTAACTTACTACTTACAGTAGTGATGTGACATCTGAAGCGAGGCTCCGGAGCTTGTGTCGAGCAAAAAGGGACGTTGCAGATGAAGCCCCGTTTCAACCTGTGGTAAGTAGTCTATGTCTTATGTGAATTTTCACATTTGTAATGTCATGTAATGTGAACCATTGAGAAGTGAGTGTTTTCCCTTGTATAATTATAGGTGACCTTTGGCATCTACTGGACAGCACAGTGGATAACAGCAGACGGAGCTCCAGTGTGACCGCAGATGCAACAATTGAGGTGGACCGTTATTTGTCAGAGACAAATCTGGCAAGGACTGAGGATCCGCTGGGTTATTGGAACAAGCAACAGCTTCAATATCCCAATTTATATAAGCTGGCACTTACGTTCTTGTTGTCCAGTATCATCGGTGCCCTGTGAAAGGGTGTTTTCTAAGGCAGGAGAGGTGGTTTACAAAAAGAGAAACCGCCTTATTTCTCCCAATAAGATAGATAGTCAGTAAGGTTAGGACATACCTGTCAACATTTAGCTTTCCAAAAACGGGAGATTTTTTTTCGGGGGGGGGTCAGTGTTTATACCGGATCTGTGTTTGCATATTTAATACGTTTCATACACGTGTTTCAACACTGCATTTCGGTCGTTGCTTTTACCTTACCATTACCTTACGCATGCCAGTTATGTATCCACTAGCTGCCTGCCTGCCTGCAGCCTACTTCCAAAACTCCAAAGCTGCTTGCTGTCAGATTTGGTTCCGAGTTCAGTGTATCAACAACACTCAATAACAGTTTATGTGATGTGTTAATCAATTAAATTCCCAACAATTTCACAACAGCTAGTTCTGGAGTAGGCCATTCAACTAGCCCGCTTGCTTACGACGAGACTCAGGCTGCGCAGTTGGCACCCGCTTCCTTATTTGGGTTTTGGGTTGCCAGGTTTTAGCCTATGACAAAACGGTTAAAATTGAAACTAAGTGATCGTGTATGTGTAGGGTGTATTTCATACACAGTCTGGCAACCTGAATGGATTAATGATTTCAAAATGAAGTTTGATGGCCATGCAAATTACGGGAGTTTTCCGGGAGAAATAACAAAACGGGAGGGTGCTGGGAGATGACCTTGAAATACGGGAGAAACCCGGGAAAAACGGGAGTGTTGACAGGTATGGGTTAGGATATTATTTCCTTCCTAGCATTAACATTGGGCTATATAAAATAGTATGTTGTTGTTGTTGTACGTTATGGATAATGCATTTTTTATTGTTTATTTTTACTTTACTGCACGTTGGTATGTTTTTATTTAAGGGGTTTGGTCATCCATAGGTGAGATGCTTGATCTGTGCCAAGGTGCTTGGCTATAATAATAACACCTCCTCCATGTTGAGGCATTACCGTGCCTTACACGAGATAAGAGAGGATCCTGGAACTAGCCATGGTGTGTTTGCAACATTTTTCTTTATATGGCATTACAGTATAAGTATACTGTATATACTGTTTTTGTGATTTGTTAAATTGTTTTGTCCTCCTCTTGTTTAGTCCTAGATTCCACAAAAAAACAGCTGGATGAGGCCTTGGTTGATATGGTGGTGAAGGATAGCCAGCCATTCACCTTGGTCGAGGATGAAGGCTTTAGGGGGTTTGTAAACAAATTGAACCCTACATAATGTTCTACCTACCAGACAGGTATATAGCCTATTTTATTATTGACATTTGCTCACAAAATATATCTTCAAAACTTTTATTCAACAAGTGTACTTATTTCTTCAGGCTTTGAAGGCCATGGTTGCTGAGAGATTCGAGAAGGCTAAAGAGGAGGCTAAAGGCCCATTCACACCAAAAACGATAGCGATAACGATAACTATAAATAAATATCGTTCTCATTAATATGAATGACGACGTTCACACATAAACTATAACGATAACGACATGAAGAACGATATCGTTGGGGATCACTTTCAGAGTGATTTTCACAATGATAAAATGCTAATAGCCCATCAGAACCCATCAAATTTTAGCCCTCACATTTATTAACACAATGAGAGACTTTGTTTATCGTTGTTCAGTGTGAACGCTTTTATCGTTATGGTTATAGTTATCGTTATCGTTCTTGGTGTGAATGGGCCTTTAGGCTCGTGTCCAGCAGGCTACTGCAGTGAGCCTCACTGCTGATATGTGGACATCTATGAACATGGATGCCTACCTGGCCATAACTTGCCACTTCCTTAATGAGGGAAATGTACTAAACACGGTATTGCTTGGAGTCTGTCATTTCCCACAGTCACACACAGCTGTGAACTTGGCAGCCGCCAAAGCTGCTATTATGGAGGAGTGGGGCATTAGACACAAAGTTACTTGCCTCGTAATAGATGCAGCAGCAAATATGCTTGACTGTGGCAGGGAGCTAAACCTAAAACAGACTGTATGTATTGCACATACTATGAATTTGATGGTTAAAAAAGCTCTTGAACAGACTGTTGGACTTTCAGAACTGCGGGCAAAAGGTAGAATGATTGTTAATCTGTTCAGGTGCAGCACCACTGCTAAGTTATGTTATATTTAGTGTTGCATGCTATGCACTTAGTTTCAGGCATCATATATTACCAGGTTGTATTGTTTTGCTCTTACTGTATTGTATATGTGATATTTGTACTGTTTTGTCCTGTGTAAAGGAAAGACTTCTGGTCATCCCAAGTGCAGATTCAGGAGCACTTGGGATGACCAATACGGAAGTTGATGAAAGAAGTTGACACCCGCTGGAACAGCACATTTCTCATGCTGGAGAGGCTTCACTCAGAGAGAGAAGATGTGGGTGCAGCCATGGCCTCCATGCAGACTGACACCACGGCACTGACGTCAGCAGAATTGTTTGACATTGAGGAGTGCCTGGGTGTGCTTTCACCATTCAATCAGGCCACTATTGAGTTGTCAGAAGAGAAGGTGTGTGGTTCCAAAATCATTCCACTGTTGAAAATGTTGGACTTTGCCATTGGGGAACAAATTCCCCAAAAGAAATCCGAGATGGCCAAACAGCTGGCAGAACTCATGTATCGGCAGGTCCGAGAAAAATTGCAGCAATTTCAAAGCATGAGCATCCTAACATTGCTAACTCTTCTGGACCCACGCTTCAAAACACTGGGCTTCCTCAGTCCATCCAAAGCTGATGAGGCGGTGAAGAGACCCACTGCTGAGTGTGCTTTCATCATATCACGACAAACACCAACACCTCCAGCAACACAGCCATCAACAGCTGGGGATGATGAGAGACCTTCCACCTCCTCTGGTATGTTCTTAGTGTTGTAGACCGTGTTGGTGTGTAATTATTACATGTAATAACCTTTTTGCCCATTTTCCTTAGGTCAACTGTGGCACCATTTAGATGGCACTGTGCAGCACACCAAACAGACACACAGTTCTAGTGCTGATGCTATGGTGGAGGTTCAGAGATACCTGAAGGAACCATACCTACACAGACTAGAAGATCCGCTTAAATATTGGCTTACGCGCAAAGCCATGTATCCAAACCTGTTTGTACTTGCCAAGACGTTTTTGTGTACACCGGCCTCATCAGTGCCTTGTGAGCGTGTTTTTTCAAAGGCTGGAGAAATAGTTTCTAAAAAGAGGAACCGTTTAAGCCCAAAGGCCCCCCTCCCATGTTATACCAAGCACTGTACAGTTAATCACAATCACCTCATCACTTCCAGTTACATAAGCACTTTCACCGTCCTCTGTTCATGAAAAACACTACCCAGTTACTAAAACACTTTGTTCATGAAAAACACTACAGTTACCAAAGCACTTTCAATGTCCTCTGTTCTCATGAAAAACAATCAGTTACAAAAGCACATTCAATGCCCTGCTCTCTAGTAGTAGCCTAACTCATTTTTTATCCAATGTCACACAGGAATGCACTACCATTAGGCCTTACTTAAGATTTTCTCCAAATGAAACGAATGAATAGTGTACTATAGGATGTAAAGCGTCAAACCGTTGTTGAAGCATTGTTTAATAGGTTTAATTGATTTTCACACATACGACCAAGGTTCGAATCTTGCCTTGTGTTAAGTTAATTTTCACAGATCACCTCACACTTCATTTGTTGCAAACGACTAATATTTCAACAGAAAGGGGTCGTTTGTATTCCTTAACACCTGTGTAGGCTAAGTATGAATGTATCGGACCAAATGGCGCATTTTTGGTTTCTTTTGTGTTTGGAATTTTTCTTCCGTTTTATTTTTATTGGCCAGTAGTCCATCACTAACTTACAGGCAGACAGGACTTCAACAGGGTGAACAGAGAGACGAACCAACAAGAAACAGGAGGGTAGAAATACACAGACCAATTAACAGAAAGACAGAGGACTGTACGAGACCAACGAGACAATAACGGGGACCAGGTGTGCAAGCAGAAACGGGGGGAAACCTAACAAGACAGGAAGCACAGACCAAATAAGGAGATGGGGCGGAGACAAAGACAGGTGACAGGCAGGTAAACACAAAGCACATGGGAACAGGCAAAACTAAACACAGGACACTACACAAAATGGCCACCAGGGTGGCACAAAGTCACTCCATCCAGGCAGGATCCTGACAGCCACCACGCTGGCCAGGGACTTCAACAATGGCTCGCTGACCAACTATGTTCCGGCCCCTCCTTCTTCTCTTGGCTAAATCAAAACCCGCTTCATCCACAAATATATATTCATGGAGTCTTTCCATTGCATCCAATTCAAATATTCTCTATATGAAGAAATAAATTGGTAGTTTTGTAAGTGAACAGAAAGACAGGCCGATACTGTACAGAAACTGAACAATATTTCTGAAAATAATAATAATAACAGTAATAATCAAGCATGCTTTATCAGAAAATGTGTTTTGTCAAATGTGTTTTACAATGAGTACATTAGTGTGTAACTGATCCAAACATAATCAGATCATATAATGGATGTGTTTGAGATTTGACATTAATTGTGTTTTGATAAATAATTGTATAGTTTTGATTGAAGTGTTTCATTTTGCTAAAGATCTGAGGGATTCTGCTACTTGGATGTAGTGTTGTGTTAATTATGTGTAGTGTCTGGAAAAAAAAAACAGGCCCTGTTGCTTAAGCAACTGGAATGTGTCTTCTTCACACAGAAACCTTTGTAGAAAACCTGACAGGAGCAGCACTTTACTTAACTTTACTTAACTAGAACATTACATCATCTTAAAAATGAAGCAGACAAAACACTGTCACAAACCTTTCACAAGAAACCGACAAAATATTTCAGCAAGGTAAAGAACACAAGACAGGGGCTGTTTCTCAGTCAAGGTGGGATTCTTCAAGGCACAGTTCTACCAAGCATGAATGCTTGAGGATCCTCGACTTTGAGAAAGAAATAGAATAAGGCTAAGGTGAGGGGCGGAGAGACAAGGAACAAAAAAACACATGTCAAGGGTAAACAAAGGACGATATGGTGCAGGACACAGGAAGTAAAAGTACAAGCGGATGTGATGAGAGAAATAAATATGAGACATGGCAAAGGACATAAAACATCACTACAATGTAAAACATGGAAAACACAAAACCCATTATCCTGGATTTCTAGATCATGCCACACACACAATCTTTGACTCACTGTTGCTTCCTAGTGGACAATATGTGACCCATACAGTTGCACAAAAATACACCACTAGGTGGCGTGACAACATCAAGGTTTCAGCAAGCAAAGAGAAATTCATTAGATATATGAAGAAATGTTCAGACATTATTTTCACCCATGACAATACTCTGAAAATCACTTACACAGTAATTTTGCCCATCAGTTGTTCTACCATGTATCTCAAGAAGCCACAATAAGATAAAAAAAATAATATAAATCCCTAGAAGCAGCTCACCAACATCACTCAACATGAGCATTGCCATCACCACACAGGCTCACAGAGGACAAATACATGGCAGATTTATGGGGGTGCCACATCATAGCACTATTCAAACTGATACAAACTGACCCCAATCCACTACTTTTATCACTGCTAAAGAGTACTGAACACTTGAGCCAGGGGTGGCACAAGGGGAGAGGGATGTTAGGATGATTCTAAGGGCCCAGCACTGACAGGGGGCCCCCAGAGAGAGTATGAGCAATACTGAGCCAACTAAATGACAATATAGCTTCACTCCAGACGTAGCGTACAAAAGAGGCGGCCAGTACAAAACATAGTGCACCCCTATTCTGAAGTTGTACTATTCCAAAGGACATTTTTCACAGCAGCCATAGTAGGCCAAGCACAGGTGTTACTAAATACCTTAACACTCTGATTTGACAATTTAAGTGAGTCACAAGCAACACTAGCAATGCTATTTTATAACTGTGTGGTGTTACTGTAAAGCAACACCAACACTCTCTATTCAACACTGTCCCTGAAATGTCAAAAATCATCTATTTACTATGTGCTAATCTGTATTTTCAACATTCAGCTAACCTCTGGTTATAGAACTGTGGAAGGTGTCTTGGTCAAAGTCTGGACTGGACATGGATCCATAATGTTCATTCTGATGGACATGTTAGACAAGAATTAGTTACTGCAATAATCAATGGTTGGTGTGTGTGTGTGTGTGTGTGTGTGTGTATATGTGTGTGTATGCATTTGTGTGTGTGAATGTTTCTGTGTCTGTGTGTGTGTTTGGCTGGGTCACTAGGACATGCTGCTACTTTCAGACCTGTCAGAGAAGGATCATGTTCACTTTCCATCAGTGGGGAGAAAAATGTTCCAACCACAGGCTTAGTCTCATGCTGTCATGATGTTATTATTCGCTGCTAAACACACACACACACACACACACACACCTGAGCATGTGGTCATGCCTGAAGAATGAACAATGACGTAACTGCAAGACTCTACCATAAGTGTAGCAGACTGAATAGACGTCATCTGCTGAGTACAGGTGTGTGTGTGTGTGCGTACAGTACTGTATGTGTGTGTGTGTATGTGTGCGTGTGTCCAATCTATTGTTTTTAAATCTATGATCTGGACTGTATTTCAGACAAAAGCATAAGACGGGTACCTTTGGCATCAGGGGGAGTTGTGAATTAACCATAAACACTCAGACTTTATAACTAAAGGCATAGGCCTAGATCAGTGTTTCTCAAAGTGTGGTCCGGGACCACTGGTGGTCCGCAAGCTATCCCAAGTGGTCTGCGGGTAGACGTGGTAAAATATAATATAGATGAATTGTTTGCAACATTGAACCAACTTGGATGTAAATCCAAACAGTTCTGCAACACTGCCTATGTAAGCTACTGTACACCAGTTTAAATAATGAATCATCTGACACAATAAGTAAGGTGCCAAGACAATGAGGTTGTTCAGTGAGTACACTTATTGTGTAATATACTGATGAAATAGGTCTACTGTTTTTTTATTTTTTAGCTAGGTTGTCCGTGAGGTTTCTATTTATTGGTTAAGTGGTCCTTGGTCTGAAAAAGTTTGAGAAACACTGTCCTAGATAGAGGCAAAGCATAGAAAAATGTACATCCTGTGTTGTAAAGGAGTCCCATAGACTATATTTAAACTGAAAAGCACATACTACCACTCCACTTTCTGTATTGTAACCTGAACGTTTATTAGATTTGCCATAACCCTCCTTGGTATTAGGAGTGACAAGTGATGCAATATTTGCTTTATCCACCAGAGGGAGCGCTCGCCATTCAATTTTTTTGCTCTGTCCCTCCAGGGGAATCCTGGTGCTTGTTACAATGTGTTGCACAATGCCCTGTGAGAATCTAAACAAAATGTGCCTTTGCTAAACAGATGACAAACAAACAGAGGAGGTCAGGCAGGAAGAAAGGATGGGGCTCAGAGATAAAGGAAGTGACCTCATGTCCGCGGTTTCGGAGCCAAAAGGTGAGTGCGCCTGGGAGGAAATTAGAGTTTCGATGCAGACTGCAGGCCACTAGTCCTTTGTTAGGTCTGGACAGAAGACAGAAGTGTGTTCTCTCTCTTTCTCTCTCTCTTTCTCTCTGTGTGTTTCTCTGTGTGTGTGAATGCCATCAGCTGCAGATGGGACTTGCAAGGCTATCAGCAGAACAACTGGTGAATGTGGGGAATACAGTAGAGCTGAATTGAGAGTGATTCAATAGATAGACCATTCAATAGATAGATAGATAGATAGATAGATACTTTATTAATCCCCATGGGGAAATTCAAGGGTCTCAGTAGCAAACAGACATCACACACAACATGCACTTACAGCAGAAATGGTAAACTTAAGTATAAGTATAAACATATAACTAAACTCCACTGTACAATAAAGACAGTACAAGATAAGAAAGATAAGAAAACTAAATACTAAATACACTATATAAATTGAATTAAGAAAGTCCAATGTGCTTGAGGGTGATCAAGCATAAGACGCTTGTAGTGACAGGGCCGGGACTGGTGAGGTGCTAAAGGGAGTGAGTGTCATGGTGAAGGTGCAAAAAGTGGTCCAACCATAGTCCTTTAGTTATGTGTGCATGGCAAGGTGCTCAAGAGAGTGAGTGTCATGGTGAAGGTGCAAAAAGTAGTCCAACATTAGTCCAACAGTGCAAGAGTAAGGTCTAGAGACCAGCATAAATAATATGGACAAATAGGAGAGTAAAGTATAATATAGACAAGGTAAAGTAAAAAACTATTTCAGTGCAAGAACAGGTTGAGGTAATAGGGTTATAGCCATTCATTCATTCAGTATTGTAGCAGAAGCCTGACCGCAGCCATTGATCATGTGTGCTAATATAGCATGAAAAACAGTGTAGCAGTAAAACAGTAGTGAAAAACATTAGGCTGTGTACATAAAACAGTAGTAAAGCAGTAGTGGGCAGTCAGTACTTAAACATGGAGAGGGTGGAGAGGCAGACAGACTAAGCAGAGAAGTCTATCTCTCCTCTTCCCTTTAGTGAGGCATTGAACAGTTCAATGGCCCTAGGAACAAATGACTTCCTCAGCCTTTCAGTTGTGCATGGCAGTGAGCGAAGTCTCCAGCTGATCAAACTCTTTTGCTTTTTGATAGTGCTGTAGAGTGGATGACATTCATTGTCCAAGATGTTGATCAATTTGTTTAGGGTCCTTTTGTCAAAGTATACTGTAAATCCCAGTTAAATGGCAGTGTTCTGCAGTGCTTGCTAATCTTCGGAGTCTGATTGTGTTACTGATGTGAATGGGGGAGGGACAGCACGTCTTTCATGTCATTTCATTGTACCAAATGTGTAGATGTGCTCATGCATTTACATCAGCAAGAAACATATATATTTGTGCATCTGTATGTGTGTGACGTGTGTGTGTGTGCGTGAGTGAGTGTGTGTATCAGTAAGAGAGATAATGATTCCCCAAGGGAATAGGACTGGGGGTTGTGTAAACGACACACACAGACAAACAGCAGGAAGATAGGGAGAGTAAAAAGTCTTTAGTGTTCGCTCTCACGCAATCACACCTGCATACTCAAATGCTGATCGGTGTGGTTTGTGATGTTGCAGTAATCAATCAGGTAGACCAGGCTGATGGGAGATAACAGGAAGGGGTGAAATGAAGCTCTGCCTGCCTCAACGCCTATATGACCTTCATTTAACATTCATACGGAATATATTATCCAATACAATGGCATCTTCTCCTGCATGAATTACTTACACATTTTAATACATAATGTTTAATGTATTTCTATCAGCTGAGATGGTTTTGATAAGGGGGGGTCAGAGAGCATTCTCAACTGCGGTGGTGTCACATGTTAGCACTTCCTCTGCCCATATGCTTCACACACACAAATCACACGCACATCGTCCTACCACACTCTCCCATCCCAGGGTGCCCCACTTACTACTGCTTCAGAGAGAGAGAGAGAGAGAGTGGAGTGAGTGTGTGTGTGTCTATGTGATAGACAATGATGACCTTATTTTAAATTTGTCATAATGTTCAAACACGTGTGTGGGGTGGGTGGCAGGGGGCGAAAGAGCCAGGGGTGCGTTTCCCAAAACCATAGTTGCTAACCTGTTAGCAACTTAGTTGGTTGGCAGTGGGAAATTGCATTGCAACCGACAATGTTGCTAACTTGGGAAACGCACCCCTAGCCAGTAGTAGACCACTGCTTCCCTTTATACACACGTCTGTGTTGTTCTCATCACTGATGACATGAGCCCCCCCCCCCCCCCCCCCCCCCTCTCCTCTGGTGAAGGAGCTCACAACTGTGCTATTCTCCCTCCTGCTCCTGTAGATACAAACATACTGTAAGTATGCAGACAGCCATCTTCGGAAACTGACACTGTCGCTTTATACATTTAATTCTGTATGACTCACTTTTAAAAAGAAAATACAATAAAAAGAAAGCTTAGGCTTTGATTCTGCCAAGAGAAGCTGTGATATATTAACTGTTGTGATATGGTAACACCCTGCTCAAACCATGTCAAATCCCCAGTCACACACAAACACACACACACACACGCGCGCGGAGACGGGAGGAAGGGGTGTGAGGACGGGGGAAACTGGTGAGAATTGTTAACCCCGCCCTCCGTTCTCTCGCGCTGTCTGCATTCCTCGCTCCTTGCAGCACGCGGAAGAAAAAGGAGGAGGAGAATTGGGAGAGCGCGAGCAAGAGCGCACGAGACAGGGAAGGTGGTGATCATGGCACCAAACCAAACGCCTCTGCGCTTCCGAACTCCACTCAGACCCAAATACACGCCCGGGCAAGCAACTTCAGCCGATGTCCTGCTCTGAGAACTGAGAGAGAACACTTGCGTTTGGATAACTATGAGGGTGATCTACATCCTGAACGCCGGCTTTGTTGCTGCCTTCTCAAGACAGGAGTCGCTTTAGACGATTTGTAGGCAAGCAAGAAATATTATTTATTTCTATATATTTGAACACCTTCGACGGATCTCTCTGTATTTTATTTAATCTGAAACACGCAGAGGAAAAGACAATTTGTATGGAGATCATGCAAAGATATTGTATTATTCCCCTTATAATATTGACGTGCGCATATTGTTGAGCGCAACTTTCTGAGACTTATAGTTACGACTTTTCTTTTTAAGATACAGACAAAGAAAACTGATTAGAAGTAGGCCTATACACTATTTGTTTGTTTATAATAGCGTTTAGTCCGTATTTACATAGATCTTCGGAAACGCCAGCGAAGAACTATTGTTTTAAGTTTCTGCATGGCCATGGAGACTGTGTCGGTTCTACAACAGCAGCTGTCCCATCCCGGGACCATGGTTGAGCGGAGCTCCAGCGAACACTGCTCGGGAGACGTGCCACTGCCGGTGGACTATCCCGCCGGCGAGGTACCACCGTCCGGACGTAGGGGCTCCAGCGTGAAGAAGCACCTCCACAAACACAACCTGAAACATCGCTACGAGCTTCAGGAGACGCTGGGTAGAGGGACTTACGGCAAAGTGAAGAAAGCCATAGAACGACACACCGGCCGGGTGGTGAGTGACATTATTCGACTTAACACTTTCTGTGGTTATAGACTGTTAAGACTGAGCTATGTCCTTTAGACTGGCACATCGCAGAAACGGTGCTTCTAAGTATTACACCAAACAATGAATTAGGGAACTTTCCAACTTTCCTTTCACTATGTTGGTGTTTAGGTTACGCAATATTGAAGCAAATTGAGTGGTGAGGGTCGTATAATTAAAACCCCCACACACATCCCTCCAGCTGCGCGTCTGTGACATCCGTTGGGGATTTCCCCTGTCATGACTCCATCGCGGAGGTCACCGGAGCTGGACTCAGCACGCGTGTTGATGGCTCCGCTGGGGCTTTGAAATGTGATATTTAAATGTTCTGCGCGATAGAGGTCACTGACCACAATCACACGCTTCGCTGCAGACGGCAGAAGCTGCTGCTGCTGCCGCCTACTCATTGCGAGACCAATCGGGTAGGCGACTGATTTCCCTGAACTGGCGCTCGAGTCAAACACAATCACGCACTCGAGCGAATGTGGATGAAACACATGTTGTTTTCTTGGCTTGTACTGACCCTCATTGATTCAAGTGTTTACTGACAACAGACACTCGCATTCAGGACTCAAATTATAACATAGCCCAATTTTCTGTTGGGAAAGCGCAAGTTAAGATAGCTACGTTTGGCTTATCGTTGAAACAGAAGTAGAGTGATAGCTGTACTTCTACCCGCCAGGTGCTGTCTTGCTTGCTGGGGCTTTGTAGATAACGCTGATTAAACGGCATGATTTGAAAAGATTACGAGCGATGCGCATGTACTTCAAGGCAGAATTATTCAACACCGGCTGACATTGGAGCAGAGATAGGTCAAAAACTGGGATAACCCAATTCTTCTGAGACTGAAGTAGGTCAATGCGCTAATCCTGAGAATAAACTCCCCATCTTGGGCCGAGAGGCGAGCAGATTCTTCAGATTTCTGGGTCTTTAGGCATGGGCGGCCTCAGCGAGGATGCTGCTGCCGCAGAGTCTGTGGCTGGCATGCCAACATGTCATGCAGACTTAGCGTGTAGTCTCTGTGGCTATGCTGGCAGGCTAAATACCACCCACCCCCCCACCCCCGCCACACACACACTCACACACAACATAAGCATGCACACAAACAGTACCAACTGAATGGAAAGTGTTGATCCGGTTTCACACTGTTTGTTTTGGTCACTATAAATGGAGCCTGTCCTGTCCTGCATAGATAGGCTTCCAGGAGAGTTTCAGTCGAGTGTGCTGGTGGTGCTGACCCGTCTGCCACGTGCTTGTGTTGTTTTCCAGACTCACATCCATCCAGGTCCATAGACTCACAGACACAGATAGAATGGACCTGGACCTCACATTGTTTTTTTTTCATGTTTGAGGAATGCCTCCAGAAACACACACACACACACATAGAGAGAGAGAGAGAGACTTATACACTTATACTGTGTACACTTATACAATGCGTACGCACGCACGCATGCACACACACACAAACACACACACGCACGCGTGCACACACACACACTTCTAACACACTAGTGCTAAGCTGACAGTGAGGCTGGCAGACAGGAAAACTGTGAGTGTTATAGCGTGAGAGGTGTTTAAACTGCTTCAGTGCATTCATACAGATGTGTTAGGCTTGTGTGTGCTTGGTAAAGATACACAGGCTGTTTGTTTCCATAGGCACACACTGTCTCACACACACACATGCACACAGACACTCAAACACACACGCGCACACACACACACACTTGACTTGATTCAAGCCAGTGTCTCTCCAACTTATTTTCTATGGCTGAATGCGCTGTGTCCTGTGAAAAGAATGCCTGGAGACATGTCTGGGGTATGAGACACACACACACACATACACACACACACACACACACACACACGCATGCATGCACACAGAGTGACACAAATGCCGACTGTCAGAAGACCACTTCACACCCTCATTCACAGTCACAGGGACACAGTCACTGTCTGCATGGAATGATTCAGGGACCCTAAAAGAAACCATGACTCACTCAGGCAAATCAACACAGGCGTACATACACACACACACACACACACACAAGCAAATTTTCCATGTCATACATGACAGACAGCAGGCACAGACACACACACACACACACACACACATACTGTAGACACACACACATAAGCCTCAGCACAGACTAGCTGAGGGTGTGATGTAATCTTTGACTGTTATCTCACAGCCACCTATTTCCTCTCGTCTGAGAACACGGAACCAAGTAATGAGTTGACATACGGCTGGAGGGCAGAGTGTATCTGTGCTGAGCTGATTAGCTGTGTGTGTGTGTGTGTGAGTCTGAAGGAAAATAAACTGTGCATACACATTATGAAAGTGCACATCTGTATGTTTGTGTGTGTGTGTATAAGTACAAATTAGAAAAAAAGTGCATACAGATCATCAAAATGCACATCTGTATGTGTGTGCTTGTGTGTGTATGTGTCTCTGTGTGTGTGTGTGTGTGTGTGTTTCTCTTTTGTATTCCTCTCTCTATGTGCAAGGCGGTCATCACCCTAACTCGTAGTCCAGGGTGAGAGTAGGGGTAGGCCATGTGGGACGCCAGCTGGCACACGGATCAAACACAGGGCCAGTGATCCGTGGCCCAGGGACGGGCCATGGTGATTGGGATGGTGTATTGGGTACCCTCCCTGGGATCATCATGGATCATCATCTCCACAATACGCTTTTAATGAGTTTATGCTTTCACTGTAATTAGGCCTACGGAGCCCAAGCCAGTGATTATCACTGTGCTTAGTCACTATGGTTTAGAGGGTAAAGAGCACACACACACACACACACACACACACACACACACACACACACACACACACACACACCTTAGACACAGATAGACACAAACATGTACTGTATATGTTAGTACAAACTCATATTATACCAATTACTTTAGAATTTAGAAAAAGAGAGTCAGTAACATAGCACTCACAAATTACATATGAATCACATAGTCAATCATATAGTTTCTCCTCACCTACCAATTTTCAGTGAGTCGGAAATTTTAGGGTTTCAGTGGGATACAAGTAATTACCTCACATCCTGCCTGTCCTTTTCCTGAGAAGTCAAGGGACTTTTGTGCCTTTTTTTGCCTCTCCCAAACATGCCCATTTTCTCCCTAAATGGACTGTGCGTGTGTGCGCATGTGTCTGTGTGTATGTGTGTGTGTGTCTGTGTGTGTGTGCGTGTGTGTGTGTGTGCGTGCGTGTGTTTGTGGATGTGTCTGTGTGTGTGTGTGTGTGTGTGAGAGAGAGAGAGAGAGTGAGTGTAAGGCCACCAATGACATCACAGATGAGGAAGTCCTTCGACGTGGAACCGTTTCCTTGCGGTATTCCCAGACTTATTCTGGGAAGCGCGCAAACAGTCCGTGCTCTTCCTCTGCATTTCCTGGTGTATCTGGTGTTTCTGTTTCCCCACCTCAGCTATTATGGGCCTTCCTAATAAATCCCACCGGAGCATACTCATATTATGAGTGCTTACAGTCATGTTCCTCAACAAGTCATGCGTCAGCAAAGGCACTTAGATCCAGGACACAATACTACAAAGACGTTCCTTTCAGTCTTAGAAGTCCGAGAAGTCCTATATCCACAGAAATATTTATATCATGAGTATAAACTACAGAGCTGTGAATTCCTAAGAAATCCTGCCTCAGCAGAAGTACTTATATCATGAGTATATACTGCAGAGCTGTGTATTCCTAATATCATGAGTATATACTACAGAGCTGTGTATTCCTAAGAAATCCTGCCTCAGCAGAAGTACTTATATCATGAGCAAATGGCCATGGAGATGTGTGTAATCCAGACAAATTTAGATTTGTAAACTTCATCTTACCCCATAATGACAGCGGCCAATCCACTGATAATAATAGAAGCATGAATCACAGGGCACTGATTTGTGTGGGAGTATCCCCCATAAACACTGCAATAGTATAAAACAGTACAGGGCACTTCAGTAGATATTTATAAAGGGCTGAATCAGCCTGATGTTTGCCCCAGTGCACACTGTAGGTACTATAACTGTCTAAGGGGTTACGTACAGGCCTATACGTTGTCTAGAGGTTATCTCTATGGCGAGCACATTCTCAGTATTTCACAGTGGCACCAGCTTCAGTGATAATGGCTATTTGTGAGGCGAGAGTCTCGGAGGGCGAGACCACAAGTGGAACGTTCTATAAATATACCTCACATATGTACAGTCTCCATAGAGCGACCACCCTCCGGCCTTACCGCACTCGGATGCCACGTTCTCCTTCCTCTGTCAAGGTTACTTACGAAAGACTCCAGCCAACACCCTCACACACACATACACACACACACACACACAGACACACATGCATGCATATGCATGCACACATCTGGACACAAACAAACCAACACTCAAACATACACAAACACACACACACACACATATACATACACACACACATACGTACACATACACATGCACACATACATGCACATACCTATCTACATGGATGCATACATACAGTCATGCATAAAGGGATTTATAACAGAACAATTGGCATACCTCCATAGATCAGTAGGATCAGTTAAAACAAAGGTGGAAGGTAAAGATGTAAACACGTGTGGAGAATAAGAATCTCTCAAAGTGCTTCATCCAATGTCAAACTGGATCATCTAGTCTACTGGGTCATTTATTAACTGTCTCAGATGACGTACCATATTCCATGAATTGTTGACACATGACGTCTTTTTTAATATCAGATGTTCACAGAACCGGAACTATTTTATTGTACTCTCTTGTTACATGAAAGGGGTTTTCTGTACAATGGATGTCTCTCATAGACTCTGCACACAATAATCACGCTGAAAGCCCATATAAGTGTGACTCCCGGTCCAGATAATACAATGGGGGGGGCAGCAGGGTCACATCTACATTACATTACATTTGGCTGGCGCATTTTTAACCAAAGCGACTAACAACATGGTAAACAGTTTAAGTTTTAAAGCAATTCTCTCAACAATTTTAGGACAATTAAAAAAAAAAATCTACCCTTAAGAGAGACAGCGGCTTGTTTCAGCATAGCAAAAGGGAGGGGAAGTCACCTTACTAGGAGCTTGCAATCAGGAAATGCTGACATCATTAGAAGTGAGACACTTCCTTGACCCGTAGTGACTCACAGTGGAGATGCAGGGTTTTACCCAGTCAGGTCAGGGGAAAAGGGCTGGGACCCTGGAACGCATAGAAAACAGACACACACACACACACACACACACACACACACATACATACCATTAGGAAGTGACTGCTGCTAATGTTACTAAATCACCCAATAAACCCCTCACACACACACTCACACACACTC
>NC_055978.1:6651190-6671190 GCF_018492685.1 Alosa sapidissima | reverse complement strand
TTGCTGAGTTTCCCACAGGAACATTTCAAGTCAGGCAAAGTGCCCATACAATGTTGCTGATAGTTCAAAAAGTTGGAGTTGAAGGTGTTTTGATTAATCTTCTGAGCTGTTATGTGTCACTGAAATAACAGTCTGAACTGATTTTGGACTGCTGTTTTAGCTTACCATGCATTGGTATGCAGGATCTCTACTCATTTAAAAAAAAAAAACTGTGAACTGAATTTGGACCTTTCCAATGTCTTTATAAAAACTGCTCTGTGTCACCCATGCACTCTGGAACCAGTCAAAAGCATTTAGTTCAAAGTGTATGCTGCAACAATTAATCTCCATTACAATCAATGGAATTGGCACGTATATTAAAAAACAATTTACTTCCAAAATTATGTTTACACTCAGCAAATGGAACACTTCAGTTGCGCACCTGGTGTAGCCAGCCTGTTATGCAGCCTAATATGAACAGAGTGGTGTGTGTTGGAAGTGACGGGAATGTTGGAAAATGAACGTTCTAAAGAATATCTGGGTTCATTGAATTAAACCTTTAGAACCTTGAATTGTTGCGGAACAATCTTATGTTAGAATGTTCAAAAACCCACACCTTTAAGGGGTTAATGCTTTTGAGTCAGTCTGTCTGAACCCCCACTGTGCGGTCTGTCTAACCCTCCCTCTGGTTTTCCCCCAGGTGGACAGTTGGGCTCTGGGAGTGCTGTTGTACACCCTGGTGTACGGGACCATGCCGTTTGATGGAGGAGACCACAAAAAACTCATCCGCCAGATCAGCAATGGAGAGTACAGAGAGCCCACCCAGTCCTCAGGTAAGATAGTTTATATTTGTTTTATTAATTTTTATTTTTTATTTATTTTATTTGTAAGGGACAATGATGTACAATTTTAAAACATAAATGTTGCCATTTGATGCACTGTACCAGAGTAACCTTTAGGCTAATGTGTGTGTATGTATGTGTGTGTGTGTCCATCTCAGATGCGCGTGGTCTGATCCGCTGGATGCTGATGGTGAACCCTGAGCGCCGGGCCACAGTGGAGGACATCGCCAACCACTGGTGGGTCAACTGGGGCTGGAAGTCCAGTGTGTGCGACTGCGAGGTCAAGCAAGGGGACGTGTCTGGCTCCTCCCCAATGTTAGCCCGCTTTATCGACTGGCAGAACCGCACTGATGGCCGCTCAGCCACCAAGGCGCCGCGTGCATCGGAACCAGCCAATGGTAATGGATCAGGGTCAGGTCCACCGGCACGCCAGCGGATGAGGAGGTCATCGAAGGAGAATGATGCCAGCGTAGTTGGCGGTGTGCATGTCGGAGGAGGAGGTCATGTGACCCTTGAGCCAGGCCCGAAGCGGCCCAAGGGGATACTGAAGACGCGGGCGAGCGGCGACCAGCGGTCACAGAGCCTGGGTGAGATCGAGCTCCGCCGCTCCATCCAGTACCAGGACGCTGCCTGCAGCACCGCTTTCGCGTCCGCCTCCAGCCTTGGGAAGGACGTCGAGGAGGAGCACGAACGCTTCCTCCTGGATGGCTCGCCAACCAACATGGTGCCCACGCTGCCCAAGAAGGGCATCCTGAAGAACAACCAGCAGCGTGAGTCCGGCTACTACTCCTCTCCAGAGCGCAGTGAGTCCTCCGAGTTGCTAGGGGGCGGTGTCACCATGCCCCCGCCCCAGCACCAGCCACCAGCCCCAACCGGCTCCCCGACCCGCCGGGCAGTGGGCAGGAAGGGTATCCTGAAGCGCAACGGGAAGTACTCCACCCACAACAACCACAGCAGCGTCCAGCTGTACGGCGACCCATCCTCCGCCACCGACTCAGGCCTGTCCCGCAGCCAAAGCCGGCCGTCCAGCATCGTGGACGAGGAGATGGGCCTCTCGCCCTACGTGGGTGGCATGGACTGGCCCCCCACTTCACCCAAGCCAAGCATCAGAGCCTGCCTTTCGGCCGAGGACCTCCTCCCGATGGCCGGCTTCCTGCAGATGTCTGCTGCGCCAGTTCTCCACGGGGGCAAGATTGCGCGTGCCAGCCCTCCCGGCTCGCCTGGAGACAACGGCAGCTTCTCACTGCTCGGGGACCTGGACGACATGACCCAGGTCTACCAGCACGCCCTAGACATCAGCAACACGTTAACCTACAGAGGAGAGGAGAAGTAGAGGTAGAGAAAGACTTAGAGAAGGACACGGACCAGTGTCCATCTCTCCTGGACTCCATGGTAACTGTTGGGGAGGGAGAGACACTCTCATCTCGATGGGGTTCAATAGGAATATGACTGGAAGTCCATAGATGAGAGAGAACATTGAGATATTAGAGGGGATCAGAGCAGTCTCTCCACACATACGATGCCAATGACTGAGCTGCCTTGAAATGTTTACATGACAACCAGAGGGAAAAGAGATGATTGTGTTATTTAGACACACACACACACGCGCGCGCGTGCGCGTACACACAGTGGCTACACATGTATCAGCCACTGTGCCAAAGGTAAACAGACCTAAGCAGAGACTGTTAGACCACACACACCATTTGTGTAGTGCGTAAATTCTAAATATTTGCCTATTTATTGATAATATATAAAAATGTGTCCTGGTCACACCATTGGCACAACTATTGCTTCAGAGATTGGTTAAGTTACAAGACTATGTGTCTTTTGATGTACTTTTCATGTCAAGTTTCCTTTTTTTTAAATTATGCTTGTGATGATGTAACATGTATCAAATAGATACTCCATTTGGGGGGAAAAGGGAAGCGAACATTTTCTCTTGTAAATAGACGTTTAAAAAAAAACTAAAGTTATAACTTTTTAGGGAGCATTTGTTTTAGCCAGCCATTTTTTTTTTTGAGAAGGAGAACTCCTTCTGTTAAGCAAAGCAGTATTTACTGTGTGTACATCGTACACTGATCCCAAAAGAACACTGGGTCAAGCATCTTACTCCAAGGCTGGTGCCACAGTAGTGGCCATGGTCATGGACCTGCTCATTGTGTTTGATATTAACATTTCTCAAGAAAAACGTAGCTATTCTGGCCAAAGTTGTTGTGTTAGTCTAAACAGTGATAGTGCATAAAACTGTACAAACATTATAGAAACATGTTGAAGTTGTTTCATATAACTTGGGAAGTCAATGATACAGGACAAAGATGTAGTACCAAATGCACTGGGCCATTGTTCACAGGGCAAAATATTCAGTTGTTCAATCCAGTGTTCTTTTGAGGTCACTGATGGGGTGGGAGAGAATGACATCAAGCACTTTCCCCCACCAATGGGATGGCTCAAAGATTAGAGGTTATGTTGATGTCATAAAGGTGGTTGTCATGGATTCATGTTACCAGCTGTGTCTAGCTGACCTCAGTGATTGGTTCCTTGTGGCTTCCATGCCGAAAACGCTGATGAGAACCATGGCAACACCTCATTTGGGTGTCTTCCCAGTGACAGTGTTATTGAAAAGCCAATGGAATCAGTTAGGTAGGATAGGTAGGATGTTACAATGCAGTCAGAATGGTGTTAGGCCAAGCACATGTACCTGACTATACTCCGTTAACTTATTGCACACTTTTAGCAGTTCATCAGTTTAAACAAGTATATATGTTATTCAGTGCATACTGTATAGATTGAAGTGTTACAAGCACAGTAGCCCTTTGTGGTTGACATTACCTACCAGACCAAGTCAAAGGCTAATGAACTTCTCACACACCAAACACCAGAATACCAGAGAGGCTAAGACAACACACTCATTACTGCACATTAACACAAACACACACACACACAGTAGCAGCAGCAGTGTTCATAGAGGTGCAGACGACTAAAGTGTGAGGGTGGTGTTCTGTATAAACACCGGACACTGGTGTTGATTATTCGTCCCCCAAGCCCAGAGCACCCCTGCCAGCCTGGGTGTAACCTAAAAAGCCACTCCAAGACGAAAACAATCTGCCCCTGCAAAAACAGCAACAGACCCCGGAGAACACGCCACGGCATCGGCACGTTTCGGCCAGCAGATCCATTCTTATTTGAGTAGGAAGGAATAACACAACACCCAGTGCTGTGCATGCTATAGCGCTGTCAGAATGGCCCCTTGTGGTCCTCCGAATGGGCCGACAGGTCATAAAAACAAATAAAAGGGCTCTGATAGACGTCTGCGAAAGGTCAACTTTATATTTTGCTGCTACGTGTCCCGGGGTGGAATTCACCAAGCCCTGGAAGCTCTGTGTGAAGTGTTTTCTGTATGGTGCGTGTTGTGGTTTTGCATTCTGACTCGTTCCCTTTTATTTTGTGTTGCACAGACTGGGTGCTGTTAACTGGATTTACAATGCGGACAAATTTGTACTATGTTAGTATTTTGTTTGTATATTGTTAGACTATTTTTTTTTTCTAGATGGCTGTGCTGTTGTTTTGTTACTTCTGCTAAACACAGAGATTGTGCACTGCCTGATTACACTATATGAGTGAGAGTGAATTCACAAGGCTTAGAGGTCATTACAGGTCAAGAGATACTGAGACATTGCATATACATGCAAACAAAGGCACACACACACACACACACATACACTGAAATTCACAAAAAATCTGACTGGACTGAACTGCCCCGTGATGCTTTCTCCTTTCAAACTGGAACTAGCGGACACTTAACGCTTCACTTCAGACAGTTCAGAGACTTTCAGCAAACCTGTATAAAACATATGTGACAGGACTATGGTAATGTAATGTAAACTGATACATTGTTTGTTATTTAAGCTGTCTTGTTACCATACACTGCCATTGCTTCAAGTCTGTAAATCCACAGGGACATCACTCTGTTCTGTGCCTTCTGTGACTGAAACTATTGTAACTCATTCTTCTCATGTTAACAGTAGCAGCGTGGCCCTTTCCAAAGCTTTGCGTTGTTTAGTTGTGTGGTCATGGCGCCCGCTTGGCCAAGGGACAGTGATGGGACAGTTATGTTCATATAAGGCTGGTAAATCTCATGTGTTGCTGTTGCTGTCACCCTTTCGAGTGTATGGCCTCTCACAAAGATTTGGGTGTGTTGAGCAGAGGTTATATTCTCATCCTCTTAGGTAAACACACACAACTGGCCACCCTCTGTGCAAAGCATTTTAGGTATACTTACTCTCTGCAATAACACTCTCTGCAATATCAATAGTGCCACTACCAACCTCAATAAAAATCATCTTTTTGGGAATATGCATTGGCCTCGGTGTGTGTGCATTCATGTATGTGTGTGTGTGTGTTGAAATACATATTGAAATACATATTTCACAGTAAGTTCACACACACTATGTCTCTATTGTTTTTTTGTGCGTGTATTGGTGTGCATGACAATGTGTGTGTGTGTGTGTGTGTGTGTGTGTGTGAGCATGTGTGTGTGCGTGTGTATGTTGGCATGTTTCTGTGTGTTTGTGTAGACAGAGCCATAGAGAGCCACAAACAGAACTCCCGTTTCTCCCTCTCTCCACCCTGTTTTGTTCCCAAGGAGCTGACTTGCTCCCACTGTGCTGTGCAAGGACAGCTAGAGCACCATTCTGTGTGTGTGTGTGTGTGTGTGTATGGAAAGATAAAGCTCCATTCTGTTTGTGTCTGTGCATATCTCTCTCTCTCTCTCTCTGTGTTTGTGTGTGTGTGTGTGTGTGTGTGTGTGTGTGTCTCTCTCTCTCTCTGTGTGTGTGTGTGTGTGTGTGTGTGCTGTGCATGTGGTTGCCATTCTTCTGATAGTTCTCACATACTTCGATTTGTCCATTTTCCAATTATTACTTTCAAAAAAAGATTGTATGTTTACACAGAAGAGAAGAAAGATGAAGATGGAGAGATAGAAAGAGCGATAGAAAGAAAGAGGCAACATTTTCCTTCTTTTCCTCACCTCTCTGTTCCAGATTTCGGTAAGAGTACATGAATTATCATGAATTCATGCATGAATTAATTCATGATTTATGCATTACTTCATACTTTTATATCTTATGAATCATCAGGAATTGACATAAGTTCAAAGTCTCTCATTCATAACCTCATGCCTGAACAACACATCAACTAAAGCATTTAAGTTAAGGTGGGTACATCATTCTGATTTATGATTTATTAAGCATGATCATCATGATAACAAGGTTAATTACTCATAATTTCATCATGTTTGTGGACAATGGCATGTGCTTAGAGAACTGCACAAGTTGTGGTCAAATAGTGATGACCACATTTTTGGCAGAAAAAGAAATCATCATGATCATTCTTAATAAATCATAAATCATAATGATGCGCCATATTTAATGCTTGATGTGTTGTTCATGTATGAGGTCACAAATGACAAACTATGAACTCATGTCAATTCCTGATAATTTATGAGATATTAAGGAATGAAGTAATACATAAACCATGGATTAATCCATGAATAAATTCATGATGATTCATGTACCCTTACCGTAAAGTGTTACCCAGTTATCTTTGTTCTTTGTAGAGACTCCAAGAGAAAGAAAAGTAAAGCACAAACAAAGTTTTTTTTTCCTCTGAACTTAACTGAACAAACTGATATATGGGAGAATATGACAAGCTATGTTAGAGAATAAATTGTAGATTAGTAATGAATAAAGACTTCTACAGTGTGTGTGTGTGTGTGTGTGTGTGTGTGTGTGTGTGTGTGTGTGTGTGTGTGTGTGTGTGTGTGTGTGTATGTGTGTGTGTGTTCCTTGACAAGCAAGCCACACATTCTCCATTCCGCCTTTTAGGAGGGCAACTTGGTCATTCTGCAGTAGGAAAAACAAACACAGGAGACGTAGCAGGAACAAGCAGTTTGGGAATGTGTGTGGTGTGTGTGTGTGTGTGTGTCTAGGTGCACGTGTGTGTGTGTGTCTGTGTCTATGATATGGTTGAGTGTTTAGATGTGCATTCTACAGTCTTTACATGTGTCTAAATGATTGTGAAATACTAAAACAATACATGTAGGCGAAGGCTTGAAAAGGCCTACAACAAAATATGTGCGTGTAAATGTGTGTGTGTGTGTGTGTGTGTGTGTGTGTGTGTGTGTGTACATCTCCAGAAGATCTTTACAAGGTTAAAATGCAAGCTGTACACAGAGTAAGCTGAGTAACGTCTGGACTCAATTACATGTATATATGCACTAATATGTTGCTGAGCAAGTAGTGTGTGTCGTTGGGTGTGTGTGTATTTGTGTGTGTGTGTGTGTGTGTGTGTTTTTGTGTGAGTGTGAGAGAGTATAAGGTAGAAAGAGACAGCGAGAGAGAGAGAGAGAGAGAAAGAGTGAGTAAGTAAATGAAAAATATCATATCAGACTGTATTCCTGTGGCCATGTGCATGTGTGTCTGTGTCTGTGTGTTTGTGTCTGTGTGTGTGTCTGCGTGTGTGTCTGCGTGTGTGTGTGTGTGAAGGTGACTCTTTTAGCCAAACCCAAAAGATTTGATGGATACAATACACCTTACATCACTTATTCCACAATAAAGTGCGAGTGTGTGACCGTGTGAATGTGTGTGTGTGTGTTAGTGTGTCAGGGGAAATGGTCCTGGTCCCGGAACATATCTAGGGAGGTAAAACACACACACACACACACACACACACACACACAGACACACAGACACACACACACACACACACACACACACACACACACACACACACACACACACACAGACACACAGACACACACACACACAGACACACACACACACAGACACGCACACTCCCACCGCTCTATATTTAGCGTGCGCTCGCTGATGTTTTAGGATTCTGGGAATGTTTAATGCTGGATGCATGGCCGACCTCGTAAGTCTGGGACGCGCTACCACCCCTGCAGGAATGTCTGGCCTCCGCACCACAACCACTACAAAGCCACTGAAAAGAAGGGAGGAGAGGTGGCTAGAAAAGAAGGGAGGAGAGGTGGCTAGCACTGAAAGGGAGGGAGGAGAGGTGGTTAGAAAAGGAGTGGAAAGACAGGCAAGGACACACGGAAGAGAATCTGATGTCACGGACTGACTTTGGGCTCTGACCTCACTGAACCAAACAAGCTTCTGAAAAGTACATACAGTACATAAGGCATATAGTTAATTTGTTTGTGTGTGTGTGTGTGTGTGTGTGTGGGTGTGTGTGTGGGTGTGTGTGTGTGTGTGTGTGTGTGTGTGTGTGTGTGTGTGTGTGTGTGTGCGTTTGTTTGTGTCTGTGTATCTGTGTGTGTCTGTGTGTGGGTGGGTGGGTGAGTGTGCGCGCATGCGCGTGAGTGTTTGTGTATGTGTGTGTGTCTGCTTAAGTGTGTTTCTTGTCTGTCTTGGTCTCCTTCTATTGGACTGAATGGGTCTTTGAATACATACTTGTTTCTGCCTGTTAATTCCTTTGAATCCATGTGTATTTGTCTAGTGTTGTGCGTGTGTGTGTGTGTGTGTGTGTGTGTGTGTGTGTGTGTGTGTGTGTGTGTGTGTGTGTGTGTGTGTGTACACAATGTAGCATAAACATAAAAGCATCTTTAAAAACAGAAATGCACACACCCACACATACAAACACACACACACACACACACACACACATACGCGCGCGCACACACACACACACACACACACACACACACACACACACACACACACACATTCGCGTTCACCTCTCTGAGTGTGTGTGTTGTTTACTCTTGAGTGTGTGTGGTCCACCCAAACAGAACAACTGGAGCACATAGGACATAATGGAATCACTCTCTCTTCCTTTTTTCCTCAACTGCCCCCTGAGGAGCACACCCCTTTCTCTCAGTCACACTCTGACACACACACACACACACACACACACACACACACACACACACACACACACACACAGACAGACTCACTCATACACACACACACACACACACACACACACACACACACACACACACACACTCCCATCTGGTTCAGATTCCCAGTGCTCGTCCTCGAACTTCCGTCAGATCGCTGGCCTCATTTTGGCAAGGCCCAGGTCATTCTGATGACCCGACCTGATAGCCCAGATTTATGAGAAGAGTGGCCCAAATCAAACTGGTTCTCCCTCTCCTCTCTCTGTGTCTCTCTCTACCTCACTCTTTCTCTCTCTCTAGCTATCTACCTCTCTCTCTCCTTCCTTTTTTCTTTCTCTCTGTCTCTCTTTTCACTCTCTCTCTCTCCCTCTCCTCTCTCTGTCTCACTCTGCCTCTCTCTACCTCACTCTTTCTTTCTCTAGCTATCTACCTCTGTCTCTCTCCTTCCTTCTCTCTTTCTCTCTCTCCTTCCTTCTCTCTCTGTCTCTCTCTCCACTGTCTTTTCTACTTCCTTCTCTCTTTCTCTCTCTCTCTCTCCACGCTCTCTCTCTTTCTTCCTCGATAGATGAAAGAGTTCCCAGCAGCCGCCACAACCATATCTCACCTCTCCTCCCTCCCCTCCCTTTCCCTCCTCTCCCTCTCTCTATCCCTCTCTCATTTTCAGTCTCTCCCTCCCTCCATCTCCACATCCCCCTCCACCCCGACACCTAACCAGGCCCCCACATCAAAGGAAAGTGAAAAAAAATGTTCTCCATGTTCGGCGAGCTGTGCTCGTCATCACTTGTCATCTCCCCCTCGACCGGGAAAAGAGAATAGCTCGCATTCCAGCGGCAATTAGTGTGTTTTCTTTGGTGTGTTTTTGCGGAGAAGTGGAGCTCTTAAGTGGGGCGGTGGAAGTTGTTCGGTTTGGCAGAGTTCCAGAACATTCTCTGTGTTCTGTGAGGGTTGTGTAGGTTGATTGTGAGTTATATGTTCACAGGGCACATCTACGCCCTGTACTTTACATATTTCTATTGTTTCGTGAGTTTTCCTTCAGAGATGAAGGGGGATGTGTAGAACAGTCATGCCGCAGACGTGTCGACCTCGCTCCTTCTTCTCGTGAACTCGACCTCATGACTGACTTTTCCGACGCAGGGGCGACACGACGTGCAGATGCCACGGAACACACCTCATCTACGGTCGAGAAGATACGCACGCTCTCGCCAGCTAGACGCCATTTGGAGAGGAAGGTCCTCAGTCGGTGCGGTTATAGCCGTAATACATCATTAAAGATGTTTGAACTTTATCGTGACAATGCTGGCCTCCCTGCAGCCTTGAGTTCTGCTGTCTCAACACAAACACAAAGGCACACACACACATGCACACACGCACACACACACACACACATACACACACACACACACACACACACACACACACACACACACATGCATATACACACATACATACACACACACACACACACACACACACACACACACACACACACACACACACACACACACACACACATGCATATACACACATACACACACACCCACACACACACACACACACCCACACACACACACCCATACACATACACATGCTCACACACACTCTTAGAGTTGACTGGGCCAGGAGGTGACACAAACACAAAGGCACACACAAAGGGGCATTTTCTGAACCAGAAGTTTTTTCCAGGTGAAGGACAAAATGCCAGAGACAGCTCATCACACCATTACCCCTTTTAACCATAATAATATGTGTGTGTGTGTGTGTGTGTGTGTGTGTGTGTGTGTCTGTTATTTGTGTGTGTGTGTCTGTTATTTGCTGTTGGTGGAAGGACAGTGAGTGTAGCAACAGGTGATTATCTCAGACAGACAGACAGACACACACACACACACACACACACACACACACACACACACACACACACACACACACACACACACACACACACACACACACACGTGGCTGGGTGGTCCAGTGAGGGAGTCAGAGGTGAGGTGATGCTCCCAGCACTGGACACTCCCTCCTCCGTACGTCCTGAACCTTGAAGTCTGCCGCCTTCACACACGCGTAATGAGCTGTGAACCTATGAGCTAACCCTCTGTCTCTATTACACACTCTCTTTCTCTCTCTCTCTCTGTCTCTCCCTCCTCCCTCCCTCCCTCCTTCTCTCTCTCTTTCTCTCTCTCTCTCTATTTCACACACACACACACACACACACACACACACACACACACACACACACACACACACACTGTATACACACAGCTATGTCATCACACTCTGTACATCACCTGTTCTCTATCTATCTCTCTTATCTCTGTCTCGTCTGTCTTTATCTCTGTCTTTGGGGGTTAGGGTTTCGGGCTTGTAGCCGAAGGGTTGCCGGTTCGATCCCAACCCAGTAGGAAAGAAAATGTGGCTGGGGGAAGTGGTGTACTGCTCTGCCATGCCCACATCCACGGCTGAAGTGCCCTTGAGCAAGGCACCTAACCCCTCACTGCTCCCCGAGCGCCGCTGTAGCAGGCAGCTAACTGCGCCGGGATTAGTGTGTGGTTCACCTCACTATGTGTTCACTGTGTGCTGTGTGTGTTTCACTAATTCACGGATTGGGATAAATGCAGAGACCAAATTTCCCTCACAGGATCAAAAGAGTATACTTACTACTTATACTCGTCTGTCTTTATCTTTCTCTATATATATCTCTATGGTAACACTTTACTTGACGGGTGAGTTCATAACACATTCATAGAAGCTGTCATAAAATAAGGCATTCATGACTGTTTCATGAGACATGACTCAACATTCATACCAAACCTTTCATGAATGTGGAAGACAGAACGACGACAACTTGTCAAAATAAAAGTCCAACAATTGCAAAGCAGCATTGCCGTTTTCATGAATTCTAAAATGCCTTCTGACTCCCTGAAACCTTGTGAGGAGCTCCTGTGTGTGGCCAGTCGGTAATGCAGTGATGTCCCTTCCATTTGCAAATAACGGCCTGAATGCTGCTTACTGGAAGATTCTGATGTTTTGAAATACATCTGTAACCAAGCTCTTCCAAGACCTTCGCAACCTTATCGTTTTACAACAATAAGGTTGTAAAGGTCTTGGAAGAGCTCTTTGCTTTTTCCCATCACAAGATGTTTCTTGTGTGACACCTTTGGTCAGTAAAACCTTTTCTTATCAATATGTACTAAACCAGCTGATATTACTTTGCACAGATATGAGGCACAATTAATGTCTAACTACTTACAGATTTCAGCTGGCCTTGGTGTACCGCTTATTCTAAGCCTGTACTTTTTTTCCTGTCTCATTTCACTTTGACTGCTGTATATCATATTTTGTTAAGGTGAGACACGGCAGGTGAAAACATCGTTTTTTCATGCACTGGTCAATTTCGAGATTTTGAGCTAGTATGTTACCTTAGCATGTATTCTATCACACTACTACAACAAAAAAGTCCGATTTACACATTTAGGTGTTTATTTCATTATATTGTGTATACTCGCGCCTGTATATTTCTCCTAAATTCAGCAAAAGTTAGCATTCTAACCTTGCATGCACTCCCGCGACCGTGGTCCAAAACATAACATGTGTACTACCGTTGGAAAGCTCTGTTTTTCCTGTATCACGCTATGTGATCCATATATGGACACTTCCTTTGTATCAGTAACCAATCGCGAAAGTTCAAAGGCGAGTCTAGGCTGAGAACGGAATCTCATTGGCTGTCTTTCAAGGCTGTTTTCTCAAAATGAGTTTCCGCTCACACTCTGAGCTCAAAAACTCCACTTCAGAAGCACGTACATACACCAAACCTTCTAGACTTATGCCTAACTATATGTCGAAGATTTCTACAGAGGGGTTTGTTGATATATTATTCCTAGCCTGACTTACATGACATTTTATGCCTAAAAACATGGAAAAAAGCGATTTTTTTAGGGCTAGTGACATAATTTTCTGATTTACAGGATAACAAAAGTAGATATTCATAAATCCCTCTGTAAATGTTTTCCCATCTAATATCTGAACACAATGAAAACATAATTTTGAACTTGGCTGTATCCAATGCTCAGGTTTCGTGCCTTAAAATGTATGCAAATTAGCGCATATTTAATTAGATAATGCCTAATTTGCATATGTAAACATTAAATTACAGCAAACTTGTAATACATTTTTTTCTCATATTAATGTAAGTAATCAACTGGGGAAGTTTCATAGTGATATGTGCTTGTTAAAAATGTTACCCTATTCACCTGTAGTGTCTCGCCTTAATCATATATATTTTTGGGGCCTTTCGGCTGTATTTGTATAGGACAGCGAAGAGTGAGACAGGAAGTAAGTGGGAGAGAGAGAGATGGGGACATGACCGCAGGTCGGATTGGAACCTGGGTCCCCGTGGGCACTTGGGCCCGTACATGATGTGGACGCTGTAGCCTGCTGTGCCACAGCGCCACCCTGTATATCATATTTTGTTGTCGCGTGAATTATAAATTGGCTTTTCTGACCTTTTTTGTCTTTCTCAGGAATATTGAATATCATCTTTTTTCTTTTCTTTTCTTTTTTCCCATCTCTCATGTCTGTCTCCCACACAGTCCGCTCTCTTCCCTACGGCCGTGTAACCTGCGTTGTGTTGAACCTGCACGATTCAGCCCTGCACACGCCCGGACTCAAACCCGCGAACAGCAGCACCTCGGATCGGGAGGCGAGCGCGCTAACAATTGAGTCAATAGCCCAGGCTACTGGCTCACATGCCAGCAGCACTCTTGAGGCGTCGGGGAGTGAGGTTTACCAACGTTCCACAAGCACAGCTAAGCTAGCTGGCATCCGTTACAGGCGCTTTCATGCACCACTTTACACACTTTCCATCTGTTTCCTTTCACTGCATCTTTTCATCATGACTTATTTCATTGCAAAGTTCCAGTTCCTTTTTCTCACGTCATGTTGTGTCATGTTAATTAGGCTTGGTTGTAGATTGGTCCCTGTGGGAAATCCTCTACCTATAGCACAAGGATTCTAACACCCCTCCTGTGTATTTCTCTCTCTCTCTTTCTTTCTCTGTCTCTCTCTCTCTTTCTATCTTGCTTCACCACCCCCTAAGGGATGCATTCAGGGTGAGCTCATATGGGGTTGAATATGTTGAGTGTTAGTGATTTGGGCCAGATTAGAAGGACAGTGTGTATTTGTGTGTGTGTGTGTATGTGTGTGTGTGTGTGTGTGTGATTGTTAGACCCACAAACACCCACAAAATGATCAGAAACAGATTAAAGGGACAGTGTGTGTGTGTGTGTGTGTGTGTGTGTGTGTAGGTGTGTGTGTGTGCGTGTGTGTGTGTGTGTGTGTGTGTTTGTATGTGTGTGTTAATGTGTGTGTCAGAGGCGCAAACACCCACAAAATGATCAGGACCAGATTAAAGGGACAGTGTGTGGTGTGTGGTGTGTGTGTGTGCGTGTGTGTGTTTACGCGCATGTGTGTGTGTGTGTGTGTGTGTGTGTGTGTGTCTATGTGTGTGGGTCAGAGCCACAAACACCCACAAAATGATGGGGCCAGATTAGAGGGACTGGGGACCTCAGGATCTGTAAGATGCATGCGGAGGGGATGACACGTTGACCTCAGCACTGTACATGTTGTTGAGGGTCTTTAGCAAGGGTGGTCCTGGCTCACTTGCACCAGGCCTTGGCAAACACACGTCATCACATGTGTGTATGTGTGTGTGTGTGTGGGGGGGGGGGGGGTGGTAATCTAGTAAACATGGTGTTCCTTGAGAAACGGAAGTACAAGGGGTACCCAAGATAAGAATCAAAGTGTTATAGAGAAATTACAATGTTAAGAAATCAACCTAAATTAGGACAAAAGTATATTACAGTAACAGCAACAACTATTTTATTCATGTGTTTTTGCATAAACTGTATCGTTAATGTTCAGGGGCATGATGAATATATATATTCATATACAGTTTGTCACAATCTTGCAAGAGTTGTTTTGCAAAGCCATACATGGACATAACAAAACATAAATGTAACATAATGCTGGGAAACAAGCATACAGTACAAGCATATGTAAACATTGCTCCACACACATACTCATATGCAATGAAAGAACATTGGATGGAATGATTCTCATTTTGAAGAGGCGTGGTTTACAGGAAGGAAGTAGATTTGCACTATTATACAACACGTCTGCATGCCAATTAAGCCATGTTATGCCAAAGGAAAAATGTTCCCACTTTATCTGGAATTCCTTGCATTCTGATGGCAATGGAAACTTCCGCTGTGGAGTTTCGTAATTTTCAGGTAACCCGCCCACCCTAATGCCCACAAACACACACACACACACACACACACACACACACACACACACACACACACACACACACACACACACACACTCACACACACACACACACACACACACACACTCCCCATCCTCTGTCGCTGCCTCCATATTTGTCTCCGTTAGCTGGTCATTGTTTTGAGTCCTCTGGCACTGGCTCTTTTGGCTGCCTGGCTGGCTCATGGTCTGGTAATGTGCAAGCAAAACAAGTGATGGAGGGGAGCGAAGAGGAAAAACAAGCCAGTCGTTACGGAGAGAGCCCATGAAAGGAGCAGAGCAGTCCTCCACTCTTTCCTTGTCACCTCCTCCATCACCTCCTCCACCTCTCCTCTCAGAGCAGTCCTCCACTCTTTCCTTGTCTTCTCCTCCATCACCTCCTCCACCTCTCCTCTCAGAGCAGTCCTCCACTCTTTCCTTGTCTTCTCCTCCATCACCTCCTCCACCTCCTTCTTCTTCTCCTCGTCACCCTCCTTACTGCCATTCCAAGGCCCCTTGCATTCACAGAGGGGTCCCATCCAGCCAGCCATCCTTCCAACCATCACCTCCCCATCCTCCTCCTCTCCTCTCCTCTCCTCTCCTCTCCTCTCCTCTCCTCTCCCCATCCACCTCCCCATCCTCCTCCTCTCCTCTCCTCTCCTCTCCTCTCTTCTCCTCTCATCTCGGTGCTCCACTCTCTCCCTGTCACCTCCTCCACCTCCTCCCTTCCTAAGTCCCATCCAGTGATCCTGATCCTTCCAACTATCACCCCTCCCCCAGCTCCACAAATACCATCTCCTCCTCCATTACTCCCTCAACCTCCTCCACTCCTCTCACAACCTCCACCTCAACCTCCTCCTCACAACCTCCACCTCAACCTCCTCCACTCCTCTCACAACCTCCACATCAACCTCCTCCTCACAACCTCCACCTCAACCTCCTCCACTCCTCTCACAACCTCCACCTCAACCTCCTCCTCACAACCTCCACCTCAACCTCCTCACAACCTCCACCTCAACCTCCTCACAACCTCCACCTCAACCTCCTCCACTCCTCTCACAACCTCCACCACCACCAATTGTATACAGGGGCCCCATTCTTGCAGCCTTGTGTTCTTCTAAGCGTCCTGGATAACCCCCCCCCCCCCCCTCTCCAGGAGCAATGGCAGACAGATTACGTGGCACAGGAAAGCGGGCACACTCGCTCCAGCCGGACCAAAAATAACAACGCCAGACATTTCCGAAGGCCCCTTTAGAGGGCCCCAAGCGTCTGGAATGAACCTATAGTATAGAGGGCCACCATGGGGGCTTTCCTAATATGGGTATCCACTGAGACTGCCTGATTAGAATGTAAGAATGTAAGAAAGTCCAGGCCATTGGCCATTGTTTTTTTGTTTTTTTTTAAGGGAGAGAAAAGAAGAGGCAGGGGGATTTAGAGGGAAGGGTGTGTGTGTGTGGAGGGAATCGGGGTGTGTGTGTGTGTAGGGGATCGGGGTGTGTGTGTGTGGAGGGAATCGGTGTGTGTGTGTGTGTAGGGGATCGGAGGGAATGGGGGGATGTGGAGGGAATGGAGAGAAGGGAGAGACATAAGAAGCAGGGGGATTTGGAGGGAAGGAGGGAGGGCATGTTGGCTTAAGAAAGAGGAAATTCCAGGACTCCCAAAGATAGACGAGTGCAACTGAACGAGCGGTGACCTTAAATTCCCGAGCTGCCACAATGCCCAGAAGCCGAGGTCCACTCCTGCCATTCTAACTCCAATTGGCAGGTCAGCATTCACAGCCCACTGGGAGATGTAGTATACAGCACTAGGGAGGAACTACAGGAAGTGATGAATCTGATTGAGGTGTGTGATATGATTGTATGACTTGTGTGACAAAGCGCCCACACATTTGGTAACCATAAAGTGTTCCCTGCCCATTTAAACAAATGTGAATAAATCCCTTAAAATGTCTGCAGGGAAATGAGAGCTATTCAGTTCCATTGTCTCAGATATGTGTGTACCTTTTTAGCTCCCAAATGAAATTACTGACATGGCTTTAAATAAAAGTGAGCATTTAATTTCCAGAGAGATTTTTCAATGTCTCTAGTCACATTTACTACAGGGGTTGCTCGACAACGCTTTTGGTAAAGACAGTCCAAAGACCCCCCGCAGCTCCAGCATGGCTCCCCAGAGCCCTACAAAGGCAAAACACCTTAACATCATGTTTGATCAAAAATTAGTTAATGTCATTTTTAGGGTATTTGAGACCTCCTTTATCATGTGAATAAATATTGTGAGTCAATTTGATTGTTTTAACAAGAAAAATAAGGGGGTATGACAACCGTAACTTCCAAAACCATATGAAACAGAAACTTTAAAGTCATTTTTCTCAGTTTCACACTCTAGCAAGTTAAGGTCTTTTGCCTTTGCAGGCTCACAACCCCCCACCCCCCAACAATGTGTGAGTCCACGGAAATCTCACAATTCCCCATAAATGGACTACTTTTCTCCAAGACCGTCTGGCGATTCTCCTGACTACATCCCCACTCTTCATGTTATGCTCTTATTCTCCTCACAGTCATTCTCTCCAGATATGGAGACACTAGCCTCGTTTACATGGACACTTTTAATCGGATTACAAACGGAGTAATGGTTCAATTGGAGTGAAAACGCTTAAACACCTCAACCGATCAGATTCAGCCCGATCCGACTAAATTTCCAATCTGATCAAGAGAGGTGGTGTACTCCGTTCTGATAATTCGATCGATTGAAAACTCCACCCATGTAAACAGGTACTCCGATTGTTGTACATTTCTTCTTCGCAGGTGTTTTCCCTATGTGGTAACAATGCACAATGACATAAACAAATGAGTTCCCATGGCTATGGTGCCATGGAGTTCCATGTAAACACAGATTTAATGGTTTATTTAGCGTTCATATCAACAGTTTGGTTGAAATTTTTAATCAGATTAATTTCAATCTGATTAAGGATATGAGGATATGTGCTGCAGCCCATTGAGACACTCAGGAATCAGGTCCACTCCTTACATCCTCCTTGGCGCTTACACACACACACACACACACACACACACACACACACACACACACACACACTCACAGTCATTCTCCCCAGACACGGAGACACTAAGGATGTCTGCTACAGCCCATTGAGACACCTTGGAATCTGTTAAAGGTCGCCTGCTTACATCCTCAGCCCTGACCCCCAGCTCACGCTGACTTGCGGAAAGATGATGTGTGCGATAACACAGTTGCAGACATTCACTCACTCTCATGGATGCACCCAGTCACTCATACACACATACTTTCCGAAGTACACATAAATGCACAAAGAGTCACAATGGTTGTACACACACACATTTTGGAATGTTAACCCTCTAGGCGCCACGGTCGAGTTTACTCGACAAGATGCGGTACTGAATAAAACGGCCGATTTAGTCAAATAGGGTGTCATATTTCGTTCGACCTCCACTCCACTAGATGGCAGACATGTCATACGTCATCCCCGAGTCCAAAAAAGGTCATGCTTTAAACAAAACTTTCGCATTACAGCTGCATTGAATCAGTGCGTGCAATACCGGAGCTAGTGTGCGTGTGAGCTACTTTATCAGAGCGATATTGTCAACGTCAGCGAGTATTTGCATTAGATTACCGTCTAATGGCATCAAAAACGTTTACCCCAAATGAAGTGTTGGGTCTTCTATTCACGGACCCTGATTCTGAAGGGGAATATCTGCCTTCAGAAAATGACGGTGATTCGTTTAGTGAGGCTTCAGATGCGTCCCTGCCTTGCAATGATGCAGCTGGACAAAGTGAGAGTTTAGCTTACACCAAGCACAAACATTGAATCGTTTGCCCAATGTCAGTGGTGGGAATAATGTTTTACGGGGTCGGAGTGTTCATCGGGAAGTTAGCAGGGTGTTAGTGGTGTGGCGAACGAGGCTGGAGGTAATGTCCATGTAGCGCTAGCTTCTGTCTTCTGACCGTGTGCATTTCCGCAATCGCGGCGACAGTAACGTGGTGGAGCCTTTGTCTAATGCCACTGGGTATGTTAGACGAGGTCGAAGTGCTCATAGGACAGTTAGGGGGGGAACGTAGAGGCAGTGTGGGGAGTCGTAATGAGAATGACAGTAGGCCTAGTCTGAGCTGCGCAAATTCTCTCCACTCGGCGCGCGTGGGAGGCAGATCTGGCCATGCTGCTCGCAGCAGGAGCAGAGGTGGTGACACGGGGCAGGGGAGCCATTAGGCCGTGCATAGTCTATCACAAGATGATGGGAATGCCGGCCCTGTATGGATAGGGAGTCATTATCTCTACAGCCTGCTACATAAAAAAAAAAAATGTCAGCCATTTAGCCTATTGGTAATGATTTACACTGTTGATTTGCTATCTATTTCCCTGACCATTTAGGACATACACTATGTGTTCTTTTTTGTGTGTTCATGTCCTTGTGATGTGTGTGTCTTTGTCAGCTAAGAAAAAAACAAAAAAAAAACAAACAAAAACAACAAAAATTGTCTCAAACATTGTCTCTTGTCTTGTCTCGTCATCTCACTCCTGATCTGTGCCTTGCTGTGGCAATTGAGCTTTTAAACTAAACAGATCTTGTCTACTTGTGTTTGTGTGTCATCTGAATAATATATATGTGCCCCATACATGGAATCAGAGTGCCTATGTATGTAGAAAATTGAAAATCTCTACAGCAAAAGGCCAGCCTACCGCTACATGCATTTGGTTTGTTTCTGCCATTTATTAGTAATGATTTACACAGTTTGTTTACTACTTAGTATTTACCTGAGCATTCAGTATTGTGCAATATAGCATACAGAAGGTGAGGGACATTTTGGGGGGAAAAAATGGTGCATTTTATCATTCAAACATGGAACTTTTCATGAAAATTCTATAATCCAAGATGGCCGCCACCATATGACGTCATAATATGCAAATTAGATATAAACAT
>NC_055978.1:6646190-6648690 GCF_018492685.1 Alosa sapidissima | reverse complement strand
GGGGAGGAGGAGAGGAAGAAAGGGAAATTGGAGGTGAGATGGAAAGGAGAGGAAAGCATGATACAAAGAAGAAAGGAACAGGAGGAAGAGTGGAGGAGAGATGAGAGGAGGAAAGGAAAGAGGAGGAGAGATGAGAGGAGGAAAGGAAAGAGGAGGAGAGATGAGAGGAGGAGAGGAAAGAGGAGGAGAGATGAGAGGAGGAGAGGAAGAGGAGAAAATGAGAGGATGAGTTGAAGAGAGGATTCAAAGAGGAGAGGAGTACGAGGAAGGGAGGAGAGAGACAGAATGACCCAAGTAGCAGTCCACTGAATCACACTAGACCAATGATGAAAGGTTCCACAAATGAATGAGTGATGTCTTTTATAAGTCAACAACAGGCATCAATGTTATGCTCCTCCCTCCAACTCTGAATACAACACGAGTGTGTACTGGCCGGTGGCCACCACTACTATAATAGCAGGACAGTGTGTACCTGTCAATCACTGCTGTGAGCACTTGTGTTTCAGCCCTGACTGATTGCCTCTATGGTGTGGCTGAGAGCGCTGGCCAAGTCACTTAGAAAGAGTAGTAAAGTACTGGTTATGTTTTACTCCTTGTAAAAAATAACTGATATTAACCTGTAACCTTGTAACCTTAGTATTATCAAGAAAACACATTTTTGCTATATCACTAACCTAATATACAGTAACACACACACACACACACACACACACACACACACACACACACACACACACACACATACAAAAAACCCCCAGACCACTTGTAGAAGAAAGAAAAAACCATGACCCCTCACCTAGTGACAGACTTTGCTAACATAGTGGGCTCTAATTTGTCTGGCAAGAAATGCACAGCGTGATTATACCAACTAATGATAATTTCATGAACTACAGTAGGAAAAACATTCACTTAAAAAGACAAAGAAACTTCTAAAAATCCTAGACGACAAACTCTCATTTAAAGCCAACCCCTGTCATGTTTCTCCAGATGTTAAATGAAATGCTGCAGATTATAGGCTACAACTGATTGCTGCTTTATTGCACTGTGCAACGTGCCAATAAATGAGTGATTTATTGTGTGATTTCTGCTGCACAGTGACCAGTCGTAATGCATGTTGCATATTCAAATTAGTGGCCAATATGTTAAATTACTGCATTACTTTAGTAACTGTAATATTTTTACAATTTTGCAGGAAGCATGAAACTGAAGCGTTCCATTCGAGTTGTGTCTGCTGTAACAATTAGCTTCCACTGTAATCAGTAGAACTGGCTACACCAGACGTGATAGTGACACGTAGGCTTCGTTCGAAAAAATTAGACCAGTCTTCGAAAAACTATTTTTACGCTACAAGAACAGAGTGCTTCAGTTTTGCACCTGGTGTAGCTTCCCTGATACGCTACTGGTTCCTGGGGAAAGCAGTAGCATTAGAATACACTGGGAATATTGAATATCCTGAGATACGCATTATTTCATAACTCTGGCGGCCAGTGTGCTGGGCATGCATGCCCTCTAAAGGCTGGGCAGTATCCACATGGCACACGTGGAGTTGTTGACAAGATGCCCATTCAGAAAATCACTGACGGAGTAGGAGGAGGGTGGGCAGCCTGGGATAGTTATGGTCTCACTGCTTTGGCATGTCACACGTAGACAGCCAGACAGGCAAAATGCACACGTGTACACACACACACGCGCACACACACACACACACACACACACAAACACACACACACACACACACACACACACACACACACACACACACACACACACACACACAACACACGCACACGCACACACACACACACACGCACACACACACAAATGCACTATTTACTATAATCCTATGTTTAATGTCTCTCTCGCTTTCCCTCTCTTTGTGTTTGTGTGTGTATATCTGTCCATTAATCTGTATGTATGCATGTGTGCATGTGTGTGTGTGTGTGTGTGTGTGTGTGTGATTGTGTGATTGTGTGTGTGTGTGTGTGTGTGTGTGTGTGTGCGCGCGCGCTTTTTGCCTGTCCACTGATTGTGATTTTCTCTATGTGTGTTCCTGTATTTACATCCGCTGGAGGTGAGTGGGAGGGAGGGAGGGAGCCATCACACTATTTGTAACTCCTCCAGAACGTCTCCAACAGAATGTTCTCCTCGTGAACACTGTGTTCCGTGTTCTCACACTCCTATTGCTCCACTCCTCTGTGCCTGTTCAGCACTTCTTCTCCCAATTACATACCTCCCAATTACATACCTCTACCTCTGATGGCCTCATCATGGACTGGGGTGTGTGTGTGTGTGGGGGGTGGGTGGGGGGGTGGGGGTTGGCTTGGGGCTGGGGATGAGGGGGTCTCGGAGTGTGTAAGGAGGAGTTAAGTGGTTACACATACTGTACAAACACATAAACACACACACACACACACACACACACACACACTCACACACACACTCTGAAACAGCCCCAAGACCCAAGAAAGCTTGATGGGAACACCATGGTCTTTGCCTGTGC